>NW_009937741.1:0-31117 GCF_000696875.1 Nestor notabilis
ATTTTATTTTTATTTTTATTTTATTTATTTTTCTGTCTTCATAATTTTTTTCTTGTGCTTTCTCTTCTTTCCCAAGGAAATTAACTAGCAAATTAAAAACCAGCCAACCAACCAACAAAAAAAAACCCCAACAAACCAAACCAAAAAACCCAAAAGAACATGAAAGCACAAAAAACTACTTCAAAAAAAAAGGACAAAAACCCCCAAGAATTGCTGGGAGTCAAACTTGAACTAAGTTAAAAAAAAAAAAAAAAAGATATATCCTGCAGGAATTAGGGGTATTCCTCATCACTAATACGTTGAAACAGTAACAATACAGGCATCCCATGATGAACAGGTAGAACAGCTTTAAAAAAAATCAGCTATACCTTAAATGTCCATTGCAGAATTTCTAACACTCAATTCGTGATATGGAGAATCATGAGTTAAATTTGAAAACAAGATTTCCAATTAAATACCATGTTCTGCTCCCTTTACTCAAGTGATTTACCCAGTTGAAGTCTGGATGTAAGGCACATGGAATTTGGGTCAAAGTGCTGATCCCTTTCCTTCCTTCCTTTCCCAGTTCTGCAGTAGTAAAACTCTAAATTCAGTGCTGGGAATTCTAAAGTTAGCACATATATTATCATGCTTTGGAAAGTGGAAAAGCAATTCTGAAATTAACTTTGGACATGAAAAACCTGCTGAATTGCATGTTCCTGATTGAGAAATGCTTAGCTGTTGTCTTGATCTTTTCCAAAAGCATAGTGGTTTCTAGTAGGGGATATAAGACTCCAAACTATACATGCATTGCAATCACAATTTTCCCTTTTCTTTTTCTTGGTGTTCTTTGCATATGTTGGAACATCCTTATTTAGATCAGCTCCAGTTTTATTTTTTAATATGTCTTGAGGAGTCAGCATCACACAAATGATGCTTCATCAGATGTTTTGTCTGAACACCTGGAAGAATAGTAATACTGTTAAAAAGCAATGGTAGCAAAGCATACCTTACAGACCAATCCTTTCTCCTCTACAATATGGCATACAATAAAGTATGGCTTGAGAATCAATGAGTATCTGGGACAGCAAATATATTCAGTTTGGAAGTGCTGAAATTTATGATGTCAGTCAGGGGGAGGCATTGTGTTTTCAGGATTTCAGCTGCTGTATTTGGCACACCTGCTCAGAAAGTAGAGCATCATCTTTACAAATGCTGCCCTCCGGTTCCAGCTGAGGCAGATCATGGCTACTGGCTGTGCTCCAGGTTTGCACAGCTTATGTTCCCTTGGGCTTGTTAGGGCCGCCACAATGCTGGCTGGATCTACTTACCTTCAATGAGCATGAACTTTCACCCATGTGTAGAAAGCAGAGATGACAGAAATAGATAGGAATTTCCACAAATGCATGGAAATCTAATTTTAAAACTTACTCCATGTTAAATTCTTCTTTATTTCTTAGCTTTAAAGAAAAATATTACATCCAGTAATGCTTTTTAAAACATTGTTAGTACTTATGAGTTATTGCTGAAACTGTGGACATAGAAAATATATCAACTATTGAATTCTGTATTAGGTAAAAGTAAGGAATGATATAAGAAAAACAGATTTGCAGATATGAAACTCAAGTAGCTGAAAAGAGCAGCAGTGTGTTACTCAGAGTACAGCAGACAGTGCATTAGTGTTATGTTGAAGAACTGGTTATTGAACACTCAATTTCTTTATTTTCATGAAAATCACTCTTGAAATTTAGATCACTTTGTAGTACTGTTGTCTTAGCACTTTGATGTGATAATTAATGCTGGTTATTTGATTCAGGGAATGTTGAAGCTTTAATGGCTCTCGTTGCAAGTATATTTATAGTAGTTTGGCTGGACTCTACAATGTGTGAACTGGACAAGGGGATTGTGGTCCTGGTGGAAGTGTAAATGGAAGAAGAGTTTGACCAAATATGATGATGAAATTAAAAATTACTCTGTGTTTGAACTTGTAACTTGTTTGTAACTTGGTTATCTTTTAAATGCTATTTTTCATTCTGTGTTTTTTTCCAGACCTTTATAGTATTGAATAAAGGGAAGGCAATATTCCGATTCAGTGCCACCTCTGCCCTGTACATGTTAACTCCTTTCAACCCTCTTAGAAAAATAGCTATTAAGATTTTGGTACATTCATATCCTTTTCAAGTGGCTAGTCTAAAACTTCAGTAAATGAGATGTTACTTAGTATTTAAATGATTCTCTGGCATGTGTCCCAGGATTAATATGATCTATAGCGCTTTGTCCCTCTTCTCTCTATTATTTCTGTCTTCTGTGCTTTTTCTGATCCGCTTTTTACATTTGTATTCATTGCTGGATCTTAATATAGTAATATCAGAAACCAGACAATCAGTCATGGTCCTTTACAGTTTTTTCTTGTGTCTTTTTTCTTTCCCCACCTGTTTGTTTTTTTTTTTTCTTTCCCTCCTATTTTTCCTGTAATCATCACACTTTTTTTCATTTTACTCCTCCTCCATGTTTTTCATAAGCTGCAGATACAGTCCTCAAAATATTTCCAGTTCGTAACTGACACTTTGTGTTAGAAATCAAATCTTTGATCCCAGGTTTGTGCTTGCATGAATATTTAGTGAAAATATGATTTCATTATTCTTTTTCATTTTCTGATTCAGATCACAGTCACAGAAGGATAGGTTGATAAAAGAGCTTAGGTTTCTTGTTTGATTATACATTCTCAGTGCTATATGTATCTTACCTATTTTCTTGATTATTATTGCATTATGCACTTCTAATCCTCTAGATGATTTAATTTCAGTCTTCAAGTAGGTCACGAGATTTCTATATTGCAGGTAGGTATTTGCCAAGCTAAATGATCATGATGACTTATCTATTATTTTGGTTTTTTCAGTGTTTTGATAGCTGACTATAGTAAGCATCCCACTGGTCTGATCCCAAATGCTGATACGAGCAATCAGAGCATTGACTTCAGCAAGTCTACTTACTTGAGGAACACATGCAGATGTTTGCACGATTAGATTTTACAAGTCTAACATAAGCACACTGAAAGTAGTTTCGTGTGTAGCATTACGTATAGTGATCCTAAGATAATGCAGAATGAATACTGAAAGGAATTTTTTCAATCTTGGTATGGTGGAAGTCTGGTAATTACAATGGTTGTTATGTGTTGGATGTTGTTATCTATGGCTAGCTTGAAAATGACTTCAGAATTAATCATAACACTACATAGCCTATTTTATATCTTGCTACAGGTACCATTACATATAATTATTTGTCAATTATATGACACTCCTGAGCATGTTATAGAGCATTATTATATGGAATAAATGGAAAATCATGGGACTGAGATGGTGATGAAGAGCTAGATTGACTGAAGTCAGAATGTTAGAAAACATTTAAAATTGTGAGAAAGGATACTCAAGTTATTTCTCTACTGATGAAAGAATAGTAAGGCTTTGCAACTCTGAGAGGACACTTAATCGAGGATTTTGAAAGCCTATGTAAAACACAGGATTGTAAAACATTCTCATAAGACATTATTTATTATGGTTTTAAAAGTACCTTTCATTCTCTTCTGCTGCATTCATATATGAATTACATAGTGAGAAGATGGATTATGAGTAATGGATGTGAGGCAGAGGTATTTACTATCGCTTGAAGTTTTTCCAGTTGATGTAGACATGCATAGAAAACTTCGTGAGGGAAACCTCACAGTACTTCCCACCCCATTATACTCGGATTTCTATTTAGGAGCACCATGTGAGCCTAGTTACAGAAGCTAAAGCTCTTCTCAAAATCGAGTATTGTCCTCTTTCTAGTTTTAGGTGATAGTGCCATCATGTGGACATTTTGGGCATCATCTGTGTGGTTTTCATTGGGGTGTTTATTGCCATTTTCTACGAAGAATGTCATCGGTCCTGAGAGTGAAAGGTTTTAGACCCAGAGCAATTCTGTTAAAATCAATGAAATATTTTTGACTTGTGCCTGTTTTGGAATTCTCTTTAGATTTCTCCTTTTTTTTTTTTTTCAAGTTTCTTTTTATTTTAGGATATGCCTTCCCCTCCATTAACATTCATATTACTAAAGCCATATAAAGCAATACTTTTCTCCCTAAAATTTCCCTATGCTCTCTCCTACTACATGATAACTAGCTTTCAAAATATGTATTATAATAAAAAAATTGTTGATACATGCCAAATTCTGTGGTGAAGCATAAAATTAGAAAAGTGAAGAAAATTTATTTTTCACTGGTTTGTATGCATGCAGTAGATCGGATTTGCCTAGATCATCTGAAACAAATTCTTTTTGTGTTATTCCACTAAATTGGAAGCTACTACTTCAAACATTCACATTTTTATTCAAAAGAAAGTAACCATCTAAGGTCTTCCTAAAATTAAAGGTTGGGGGTTTTATATATCTTTAATGTTTTTTTAATTTTTAGTATGTGATCTATTTTAGCTATAAAGCAGTGACTGTGAAATCTTTAACATATTCATGGCTTTTCTTTGAGTGTTACCAGAGCACTGGAGGGATAAATAGCTCCTGATAGTGGAAATCTGCCAAAGCAGTGTTATTTGATACTCTTTTAATGAGATTTTCTGGCTTACATTCCTTAACTCTTAACCTACATTATTCAGCATGCTTATCATGTGCACTATTTTGACCAACTGTGTATTTATGACCATGAGTAACCCTCCAGACTGGACAAAGAATGTAGAGTAAGTTAAATGGATTTTCTTTGAATAATATTCAGTAATCTGAAATATACTGCTGTAAACGATTTTGTATTAGGATGGCACGCACTGGCAGCAGCTACCTTCTTGCGATATCCTTTCAACAGCTATTCTGATGCTAGTTTCTTCTGTGTAATATTAAATACATATATTTTGCGAACCTTGCCTCATTGCAGGTTGTTCAATGTCCATCCTCTGTTTACAGTACTAGATGGGGAATGTAAGATTAGAAGCTAGTGTTCTGACCAAGCAAAAAATAGTTCATAAATATTTTCCACTGCATTTGATGTAATATCTGTGCAAGAATATGGAGAAATACACTCTTCCATCTCTACTGCAATAGCCATTGCAGGTAAAAGGATTGTGTAATCGATGCCTGTGTTCACCATAGTGCAGCTTTCCTTCACCAAAGACAATCTAACAATGATTATGTTATGTATGAAAAGTATGCTGTTAGAAAAGCATAGCTTGTGTGAAAAGTAAGCTATTAGAAAAGTGTTTAAGTGGTTGACTGATCTTCCTATAGGAAGAGAAAAGGTCAAATATGATGTCAACAACTTGATGCTGATATACATTTGGTGCATGTTTTGCGATAGTTCCAAGGCTGTAGACCACAGTGTTAAACAGTTCTTCATGGTGCTTCATTTTTGCAATAGCATTTTATGCTTCTGCTTCTTCTTCATTCCTCACTGTTTTGGATGATATGTAACTCTTTAATCTTTAGTAATCAAAAGTGAAATCATAGGAGTTTGGAGTCAGTGAAGGCATTCTCATTTTGAGTTCAGTATGAACATACATGTATTCAGGATGTCTAGCATATAATAAATATTCATAAGTAAAGATAGCTAGCCTGAATATTTCTTCATATCATCATATTGTGCCATTTAGATATGCAACAGAACTCCTTCTCATCTGTTGAGTAAAGTTGTGCAGGAAAGAAAATTTTTAGTAATTGAACTGAAAAAAGTCTGGAAAACTGGTTTCAGGTTGGCTCAAATCTGAAAACCAGTTCAAGCTTTTTAAACAGTTTAATCTGGATTCTTTTCCACTGAAACAGAAATGAAACAAAGTTTCAAGATGACATAATTTAGAGATAGAAAATTGAAATTACTCAGAATGCCAGAATTAAATTTAATTTTTCATTTGAACAAAAGTTTTTTCTCAAAGTGAGTTGCTGAATTTTATTGGTAGTTGTAAATATTTCTGGTTGTTCTTGCACAGGATTTTGCATCTGAAAACACTTGTTTCATTCCAGTACCGTGCCTGTCTTGCTGAAGGTGAAGTACTGGGTACAACTACTCTGTAATCAAGTCAGTGAGGACTGATGATGGTTGGCGTATTGCCAGCTCATGGTACTAAGCAACATTTCAGCATAAAAATAACATTGAAGAAATAAGTTTTTAGTCTGGAAGCAACTTCTGAAATCCTAACATAATCCACCTATGTATTTTGTTGTAACAGTGATTCAGATCGGACATAAACATGCACTAATGTAATTGGGAATTTTGCAACTGTTTTCTCATATAGATTATAGAATTTGAACTTAAGCTATGGGTTGTCATTTAGTCTTTCAATCATCATTTCTTTCCTCCTTCCTTACAGTAAAAATTCTGGAGATGTTTAAATTTGCTTGTAACTTCCATTAAATTCTTATGTGACTTAGAAGAAAATGCAAATAAAGCAACTTGAGAGCAAAACGTGTAAAGATAATGCCTGTGTTTCTATAAACTCTGTCTTGCATGTTTTCCTCAGATACACATTCACTGGAATTTATACCTTTGAATCACTTATTAAAATTCTTGCAAGGGGCTTCTGTTTAGAAGATTTTACATTTCTTCGAGACCCATGGAACTGGCTAGATTTCACTGTCATTACATTTGCGTAAGTCTTCTACCTTTTTTTTAATAGAAAAAATGTTCCTGCTAGCATGAAATTAGTGACTAAAAATTGCCTCATATTTTGTCAGCCAGAACATTTGGAGCCTGGACTTCCTGCGGTTTCAATATGTTTCTTCTACCTCTTTTACACATTTTAGTATTTCTAACTAAGCATGTGCTGCAGAGGCCAGCATAGTGTGCCAGCACATTAGGACTGTGAATGCCATCAGCCTGAACTGTTCATATCCTGTCTCCTTTCTGCATACCAGAATAAAAGGAATCCTTTTGACTTCCTGCTATAAGATGACCAAATTTCAAACATCAAGTCAATGTGGTTTATTTTGATAAAACTTAATTTAAATTTGTGGTCAGAAGCATATTTATAACACAGGCAAAATACAGTGAACGGTGAAGAGGTCTTTATCAAAGACCCAAGCAAATAGGATAAAATCTGCCTCAATTCTGAGTAACTGTGGTTTAATCCTACAGGTATGTAACAGAATTTGTAAACCTAGGCAATGTTTCAGCTCTTCGAACTTTCAGAGTATTGAGAGCTTTGAAAACTATTTCTGTAATTCCAGGTAAGAAGTAGTTGGTGTAAGGTGTTAGGCCCCTCATATCTCCAACTGTTACTTGTGTGCTGTCATTGTGTTTGTGTGTGAACTCCCCTATTACAGATATGTGACAGAGTTTGTGGACCTGGGCAATGTCTCAGCGTTGAGAACATTCAGAGTTCTCCGAGCTTTGAAAACAATATCAGTCATTCCAGGTGAGAGCTAGGTTAAACACTGAGGCTGACTTTTGTTCTGCAAAGGCTATACTCATGTTTTTAAAGCATAAGCCTTGTTTGCTACACATTGTTAACAAAATAAAAAAGCAGGAATTAAGACATGTAATTTTACTTAAACTGATTCTTGCTTATATTAGTGGTATTTTTCTTAAAAAAAAAATCAGCCTTTGAGTTTAACAAATTCTTGCATGAGATACTTGCAGTAAACAGCCTATGTGATTTGCATCTGATGACATCAAGCTTTCCTTTACATGTTTTAAACGTTAATTTTAAGCTTTCATACTGATGCAAATTTTATCATTTATTGCAGGCACTTGATATAGCAACTTAATTCAGTTTTAAGTCATGTATAAAAAATTAAACTCTAAAGGATAGCATGGGCCATGCATGGGGTATTGTTTCAAAGATGTCTTTCTTCTCCAAACCATCACCCCTCTTATATTGTAAGATGATTATTATATCATTCAAATATGCACTTATAATGTCTTTATAATGGGTTTACTAATGCAGAATATTTAAAAGGTTCATTTAAGAAAGGTTTGGGCAAGAAGCATCAGCAAAAGTAAATGATGCTTTTCTATGTAGGGTTGAGATATAGCATGAATAATAAAATCACTTATTTTGGCATAAACAATGTGTTTGGTATTATCTACTTTTTATTTCTGTACACTATAAAATAAGCATAAACTTACAGCTTTTCATTCATCTTCACAAGTAATAAGGCTTTTTGTGAAAATTATTGTATCACAAATACTCAACTCAGTTGTCATTTTGCATGAAATCTTTATCTTGTCAGGAAAAATCACAATTTTTTGTTTGTTTGTTTTGGTGTTTTACGTCTGTTTAACGCCATAATAAAAATCTTTTCCCTTTGCAGGCTTGAAGACAATCGTGGGCGCCCTAATTCAGTCTGTGAAGAAGCTGTCAGATGTTATGATCCTGACTGTATTTTGTCTGAGTGTATTTGCACTAATAGGGCTGCAGCTGTTCATGGGCAACTTGAGGAATAAATGCCTGCAGTGGCCTCCAGACAATTCTACATTTGAAACAACTGTTATTTCCTACTTTAATAGCTCTATAGGTGAAAATGGCACATTTATTAATATGACAATGACAACATTTAACTGGGATGATTACATCGAAGACAGAAGTAAGAGTTAATTATATCACCTACTGCATTGATATTCTGGATTTTTTTAAAACAGAAACATAAGCATCAGTATCTTTTCATGACATTTTAAATGGTGTAATCTGGCCAAGAGACAAAAAAGCACTTATTTTGTATATTAAATAAAAGAACAGTCATAATGCAGTTTAACATGCTTATAATACTGTACTGGGTACCAAAATATCTTTTTACTGAGTATGACTTCTAGAGTAAAACCACATGGTAGCACAAAGCAGAAATTTCTGTGCTAGCTTCAAGCCTCCTGAAATAGTGTGACTGTCCTAATATGGGATCTGAAATCGTATAGCTAATTTGTGCAAGATACCATTGAATATCATAAATCCCCATTTGAGCATCAGTTAGCTCATGAATCTTGCCATAGCATGTAAATGCAGCTGCATTGCTTCTTTTGGAACTTGGTCACCACAGCACACTCCCATGTGCAGCACAGACATACCTTCATGAGAATACTAGTGATTTATGCCATGCTTCTTATTATACTAAAATAATAACTATATTCCATATTATGTGTCTTTTACTTTGCTTCTTATCTGTGGAAAATCAGGAGATTAGCATTTTGGTCTCCTATGTTACCTCATAATACAGTATTTTCACCATTTTAGATAGCTAATGTCAATACTGTGTTAAAAGAAATTATTTTAAAATACAGATACTGAAAGTATCTATAGTAGCTTGCTATTCTGTCTTTCATAATGGTAAATAGCCTCAGAAGCTCCTATTTATTTATTCAGTCCCTCCTATTTATTTTAGTGGAATTAGGGTTTTAACTTTATAATTAGGCATGATCTTACTTTTTCCTAAAGGCTGTATAAATCTTGTAACTAACAGCTGTACCACTGAAAGTTAGGGAACCTCAGTTTAACAGCTAAATGCTTTTGGATCCAAGTCTCATTGCCTTATAATCTTCTAATATACTTATCATCTTAGCATACTCATAGTATCATAGAAATGTCATCTTGGAGATTTTGGATGATAACATATTTTTAAAAACATTCCAAAACAGATTCCGTTCCCTTTTAGCTGCTTCTGGTACTACAGCATACAAATAGAAAGTTTTTTCTAAATATCTGACCTAAATTTTCCGAATTTCAGACTGAATATATTACTGCTTCTCCTGTGGATTTAGAAATAAGATAAATCATAGACTATATTAGTCTTTATGATACTTTAAAACCATTATCTTCTGTATTTCTGGTCTTTTCTAAACCAAGCAATCCTATTTTGTTTTGCATTTTCTATACATCTTTCCACTTTTTTTTTTTTCCCCTCTTTCAGAATCTTTCCAATTAGTCTGGGATTTGGGGTATGTTGGGAGGTTTTTTGCTATGGTCCTTGTTCGTTTGGGGGTTTTTTATGAGATGATACTCAAATTGTACTTACTCCTCTAACAGAGGTACAAATTAGAAGTAATTACCTTATGTGCCGTATATGCAACATTCTTATTAAAACATCTCAAAGTTGAATAATTTTTACATCAGCACTGTATTGTTGATTCACAGTCAGTTTGTGGTTTGTGACTGTCACTGCATTTTTTTGTACAGCAGAGGCTGTGGCCAGATCCTGCCTATTTTGCATTTACGTATTTGATTTTGCCTTGTCAACTGTAGCATTTTCTACTTGTCTCTGTTGAAATAAATCCAATTGCTTTTGGACCAGCTTGTCAGTTTGTAAAGGTCATTCTAAATTTCAATCATCTTCTCTTCTAGCTTGATGTCTTCAGAATACTTGATGCATTTTTTTCTATTATTTCATGTCTTGAGTTGGTAATGAAACTTGTTATGAAAACTGTGTATAGCACAGATCCCTGGAGGATCTTCAGAAAGATGCCCTTACGAACTGACATTGAGCCACTGGCAACTGCCCTCCAAGAATCTTTTTTCAAGTATTTTGTGATGATTCCAGCCAGAACATATGTCCTTTATTTGCTTATGAAAGTGTACAACTTGCACCTATGACTGTTGTCCTGTTATTAAGTTGGCAGGAGATGGGAATAGTTTTCATACATGGCATATATTTTACACACACATATTGACTATTTTTATTACTTTATCATCTTTGTATTGAAAAATTTATTATTTAAATGTTTTCTAAAACAGGGGTCTGAGAGCTGAGTTGACTGGATGGTTTAACTGGATCCTCTGCTTACCAGAGGAGGAACCGTGTCACATAAGAATGTGAATTAGGCCTACAGACAATTTTGAAAATCCAGCTTGGAGCCTATCTATCTGCATCTTTATGCTTTTTAAGTAGGGTTTAGCTCCCTCACAGGGTTTGATTGTGTGAGTTCCAGAATGTCTGAAAATCTACTGGTTTCTTATATGATACCTAAGAATATGCATATGCAGATGCATAAGTTATGCACATAATCTCTCTCTCTCTTTAAAATAAGCAGATTTTATGCTGTCTCTATCATATACTGGTGGTGACAGAATAGAAGCAGTCAATAGGAACTGGTTGCAATTCCCTGCTTGTCTCTTCAGCATTAGCCCTCAGTTAGTTGGTGCCAGCTAAGCTAGTCCATGCCAGCTGGCAGTGAATCTCAAGGAACCATCTGCTTCCTGGGAACAGCCAGAACATACCTAATTCTGGCAATGTTAGCTTAATATGCCACCTGACCCAAAAATCTCCACTAGAGATTCCCATTTTACCACAAGAATCCCAAACTGGGAATTAATGGCAAGATGGTTTTCCCTTTCTGCCTCAAAGCACAACAAAGAAAAGAATGTGCCAGAGGCTTTTAAGACTTCCACCTCTTTAAATTATATTTTACTTAATTTTAGTAGTTAGCCTTTTAACAAAATACATATAGACACTTCAAGTACATTCCTCTGCTATAGAATTTTGTGTAATAATTTTTTGTAATGTACAATAAAAGCTTGGTTTCTTCCTCAGCTGCTGAAATCAAGATCCAGTTAGCAATTTCTTGTGCATGCTGTGTTATCTTTCCAAGCTGAAAAAAATTCAGTAGTTTCTTAAGTAATATTTGGATAAAATAGCATGTAATTAATAGTTATAAATGAATAAATGGCATATATCAAAACGCATGAGCAAAGGCAGGGTATCAACCTTATCCTTTGTCTTGTTTTTCTGGTATTCACTCATTTGCTGACATACACAATTCAGTATTCTACCCATTGTATCTTACTCATTTGGGTAGGTTACTGAGAATTAGCTGTACAACTACCTTGCGATTTTCTAAAGGCCAACTTCAAGGTTCTATAGGAAGTAATTTTCCTGTCAAAACAGTATTTTCCATGTTTGCTTTCATTCCTAATCGTTATATATTGTGGTTAAACTGTTTGTTAGCTCTGCTTATTTCTTTAAAGTGTTATATCATTGCTCAGTTTTAATTATGTATAAATAATGTCTTATCACTTTTTTTTTTTTTTTTTTTTTTTGGTTTTCGTTTGGTTTGGGGTTTTGGTTTGTTTTCTTTTTTATTTTTTAAACAGGTCATTTCTACTTCTTGGAAGGCCAAAATGATGCTTTGCTATGTGGCAATAGCTCAGATGCAGGGTAAGAAAACTATCGTCATTTTTCATTATACATCAAGAAAAAACAGTTAGCTTCTTAGAATAGCTCAGGTGGTCAACTCTAGTATCAACTTTAGCAGAGAGTTGCAAATTGCTGATGTTTTGCAATTGAAGCTATACTGAAATATAATTATCTATGTGATTTGAGTTTACACAGGCACTTTTGTCAGCGTCTTAGGCTAATTTTGTAAAGGTAACCACATGAATGCTATGTGCATGAATGTTGCTGCCAGCTTGCTGGCAACTGTTTATCATGAGCCATGCTAGTTGACATTCTTTTGTCCTAGTGGAGATGTGTTGATATGACAAATTTTGGGGAAGGGTAGATTACTTTTACTTATTTATTAAAGCATTGAAATATCATTAGGAAATGGAATTAAAATTGAAAAGCAATAAGATAATAGTTTTATTTTAGATATTTAGAATAAAACTTTACTTGTTCATAATTTCATTACCAACTGGTACTCCTGAACAATTTTGTGATTTACTATAGCATATCGTAATTTAGAGTAGTTGTTAAAAATAGCATTTCCTCTTCTTTTGTAGTCAATGTCCAGAAGGATATATATGTGTGAAAGCTGGTAGAAACCCCAACTATGGCTACACAAGTTTTGATACATTCAGTTGGGCATTCTTGTCACTGTTTCGATTGATGACTCAGGACTTTTGGGAGAATCTTTACCAGCTGGTGAGGACTTATTAAAATAAACAGCACCATCACCAATACCATTACTACATAGTACTTGTATAGTTATTTTCATTCATGTGTCCCTAAGGCCTTTAGGACAGAAATCATCTTTTATTTCATATATAAGTGGTCTAAAACAACAGGGCCCTTGTTAATGATTTAGGTTCCCGTGTGCTACTCAAATATATAGTAAGAAATAGCAGCTATTTCATTAAGGTGGTTAAGCATTATGGTTTGTTTTCACAAATGAGTAAATGAACTTATGTTTTTAAAGCTTCTTACCCAGACATGCTCTAAATAGATGCTAGTTAAATTGATTTGTAGTCTAGTACAAGTATGTTGTCATTGAAAAGGTTAAATCTTGTCTCTGAACTACACATATCCTTAACCTGAAGGACAGTGATGGTGTACAGCGTGACATTTTGTATACTGCACTGTCTTTGTGGCATTGTAGTTTGGGACTGATGAGACAAGAAGGTAAGATGCTGGTTAGTAGCCCCACTACAGTTAGATTTAAAGCTATAATATGAAGATGTAAAGTGGGGGCAGCAACTACTAGTACAGATTCTCATTGGCAGAAGTTCTGAGGTATTCAAGCTACAGGATCTTATTTACCTTGGCCATATCAGACACAGAACTTGGATTTTTGCACATGTAGCCGGGATATAGTACTATTTATATATGGAAAAAAAAAAACTAAATAACCTTGTTGTAACATAAAGCAATCTTATAATGTATTTCTAGATTACAAACCAGATGTTGTCATATTATACAACAGTATTTAAAAGTCTGCTAAAAAATGTGCATTGTCTCTTTTCCTCCAGACACTACGTGCTGCTGGGAAAACATACATGATATTTTTTGTTTTGGTCATTTTCCTGGGTTCTTTCTACCTGATTAACTTGATCCTGGCTGTGGTTGCCATGGCCTACGAAGAACAGAATCAAGCAACCATGGAAGAAGCAGAACAGAAAGAAGCAGAATTTCAGCAAATGCTGGAACAACTGAAAAAGCAACAGGAAGAAGCTCAGGTATCCCTGTAAAATAAAATTCCTTTTGCCATTTATGATGGTGATCGGATGCTTTATGTCCACATATGAGAATACTTTTATTCCCCTACTCCTAGCAATATATTGCCTTCAGTCTTATAAATTCCTTCACTTTGCAAGCAATCTTTAAAGTTTTCCATTGCTCCGTTTCTGCTGGCTTGAGTGAACCTGTTAATTTATGGTGAAAATTATAACCACTAAGCTAAAATGCTGGATTATTAAATTGGAGATGGAAATTAACATTTTACGGAGCCCATGAACAAGTTGCTCAGAGTGCTTGTGGAGTCACCATCCTTGGAGATAATAAAAAAACTGTCTGAACGTGGTGCTGGGAAGCCTGCTTTTGGTGACCCTGTCTGTGCTGGGGAGTTGGACATGATGACCTCCAGAGGTTCGTTTCCAACGTCAACCATTCTGTGATTCTGTGAAATGGAGATGGAAATGTGGGGAAAAAAGCCCCAGAAATTCTGCTTATTTAATAACAGAAGCAAAACTATTATAGGGAGAAATATTTTGCTTCAGCAACATTTGGCTTTTTCTGCTCCTTCCCCAGCTCTCACAGCAAAAAGCCACAGTGTTCCAATTTTAAAGAAAACTAGAAAAAGTGGAGAAACTGGAGAAAACGCTTCTGTGGTACAGGCATCGTGATTGCATACTGCTTTGAAATTCCTTTTCATTTTTTGAAGACTCTGAAATCTTTAATAGGATAATTGATAATGTCTGCTTGGCATGTGGCCACATAGAGCAGAAGTCGAACTATGTCTTCCATGTAAGCACATGACTAGTCAGCAATAGGCATTTCTTGTTTGGTTGATTAGTTGATATCTGGGAATTTTTTACCAAAACTTGTAAATAAATGTTAATCAAGTGCTCCACAAATGTCTGAAACTTCAAAAAGCGACAGGTCTCTAATGGCCTGCAATTTAACTCAAATCACTGATTATGATTTGCAAAACTGAGATTAAAAATGTTATACCAGATCTTTAATAGACTAGAGAGTATTCAAAATCCAGGAAAATGGTGTAAGCAAGTGTAGCTTCCTGTTAATAGGGATTTTTTTTGTTTGTTTGAGCCTTGATTCCTTACTATTTACATAGTATTTCAGGTGAAAAATCCATTACAACATATTGCTCCAATCTAAAACAGATGTTTGTTAACTTGGTTCTCTGACAGCACGGTTTTCCCTTGGGTTGCTCTAACTCCTGGCTTATGGAGCAGTGGCAAATAATGGGTCCTGTGGTATTTCACAAATTTTACTTCTTATGGTATGCTGGGTTTAGTAAAGTGGGATCATTGCTTTTACTTAAAAATCGGGTTTTTTTAAGAATGGCAATAAATTTAAAATAGTGTATGTTTGTATAAATGTTGTAAATTGCGTATGTGCTTGTACGTATAGGCAGCAGCAGCAGCTGCAGCAGCTGACTCAAGAGATTATAGTGGAGTAGGTGGAATAGGTGGATTCTCCGAAAGTTCTTCAGAAGCATCAAAACTGAGCTCAAAAAGTGCTAAAGAGAGAAGGAATAGAAGAAAGAAAAAAAAGCAAAAAGAACAATCTGAAGGCGAGGAGAAGGATGGGGAAGAATTTCACAAATCTGAATCAGAGGACAGCATCAAAAGGAAAGGTTTCCGATTTTCCATTGAGGGGAATAGACTGACGTATGAAAAGAGATTCTCTTCCCCACACCAGGTACCATAGTATTATTACCTCTTAAACACCTTTATTTTCTACTCATCATATAAACAAAACCTTGTAGTTGGGTCAATTCTTGCAAAAGATTTCACAGATTCTTTAATATCTTAATTCAAGCATGACTAAGTTAATACTTGCAGACAAAGATGAAACTGTAAGAATTTGAGAGGTTTTGTTTTTATTCTGCATTTATGTGTAAAGAATCAAAATAATGTGTATTAATTAAAATCAGTCGTATTTCAAGTTTCTTAATGAAAATGGACCTATTTCCCCATCAAGATCAGTGTATTCAGTATGATCAGTAGCTTCAAAATTTGGTGCAAACATAAAAAGGAATTTCATGTTTTAAATGAGAAAAGTATTAAAATCTGAGATGCAAAAACTCCAGTAGAAATTGCATAAATGTTCATGTGAAATTTGACAAATTAATTGATGTGAGACCATTAATCGTGTTATCTTGAAGAAGGTGGAACTATGTGTGGCAATGTGTCCTTGCATGTGTTCTCTTACATTGAAACACCAGTGACTCAGAGTGCCATCTGCATCTCCCGTCCAGACATTTATTTCATTTGATAGTTTTATGTCATCCCTTCTACAGTTTTCAGAGCTCCTTTTCATTTTCCCACCTCTGACTCTCCCCTCAGCACTTCATGTCCAGATCTCACATCCATCCTGTCCTTCTTCTGCTCCTTTGTGTGCCTCAATATGCTTCTTCCTTTTGTCCCCACCTTCTTGATTCTCCCTCATCTTTGGCTTGCTTTCACCTTCTTTTTGGTCACTATTACTAAACTCATTCCTTCCTTTTTAATCCTCTTCTGTTAGAGTCTCTGGAAAGCCTGTTTTGTCCCTAAATAGATCATGAACACTCATATTCTGTTCATGTGTCACTTTCTCCAACTCCCATTCTCAAAGAAGCTGAGACCCCTTCATCCAATACTTTCTTACTAAGAACTGTCCTCCTTAGATCAGACTGTGGTGGGAACCGAATTTTTCTAGCTTCCTATTTCTGCCAAGTTAACTCCTCCTTCTACTTAGTTCCTAACATACTTCGTTTTTTTAGTATACTGCATCCTTCCCTCCTCCCCACCTCCTGCCCTTGGTCTGCCACCATTTTACATTGCTAACTGTTTAACTAACCTCTGTAAGATTTCATTGCTGTATTTAGTTAGTTCATGATTCATTCTGCTCCATATACAGATTTTCACACCTATATCCATTGACTGTGTTGAAGACCCATGTGGTCTCTTAGGTGCATGTCCTTGCTTGTCTTCATTCAAACTGTAGCCTTTTTCAACTGCAGCTCAATTCATCCATCTTGTAAGAAATGAAGCATTCCTCATACAACTTGCTTCTGTTTTACCTTCTCATCTCCAAGTTCATTTACAGCTGTTTACTATGACAGTCTAGCAATCACCTCCCCTGTTTTCCCAACTCTAGTTCCTTTTCACTTTAGATTCTAGCCACTAATCAAATACCACTTGCCAGTTCTTAATAAACTTTTGCTAGACAAAACTCAGATTTATATCTCATCTTTAACTTTTTCCTTGACATTTCATTTGCCTTCAGTGTCCTTGAACTGACTATTATTTTCTCTTGAAAACTTATGCTTCCTAACATTCACAGTTTCATCTCCTATCAATTCTCCTGATTTAGTTCTGCTTTAGATTTTTTTCCCTTTGCAGTTTTCTAAGGGATTTCCACAAGGCCTTTGCTAGTTCAGTTCTCTCTCTCTCTTTTTTTTTTTTTCCTTTTCTTTTTTTTTTTCTTTACTTGACTCTGGACCCACAACTGTGAATCATTTTTTAACTTGGACCTCTTTCCATGTCACAGTTACTGCTGTATGTGAAACACATCAAGAATGTGGTTGCAAGGAACACTGACCTATCTCATTGCTTAACTTAATCTCCTAGTAAACATATCTACCTAAGATATTTTTTTAATACCATAAAACATACTGTGCCTAAAATTCCTCCCAACTCACCTTGTCTACTTAGAGTAAACAAGTCCTGGCTTTGATTGACCCATCCATAACCTCCTGTTAAATTTTCAAACTAGTTTCTTTGAGCTCTTTCTGTTATGCTGCCCTTCATGCTTGGAAAAAGCTCCCATGAGTTTCCACAGAACACTTCATTGCTTTCCTCAAATCCCTCTTTAAAACTCTCTTTTACCATGCTGCCTACAGAAAGCTTGACAGGGAAGTGACTTCAGGTGAGCTAAGACCACTGTTTATCATACCCATCAATTTTGCCTCCTTGTATTCCCTCTCTTTTTGTATCCATCTGTTGTGTTACACTTAGATGATAAATTCTTTGCAGAGTGCCTTTTTGTTCTGCATTTTGCAGTACCTAGAACAATGGGGTTCAGGTCCATAAAGATAAGTTGCAGAAGAGAAACAAAGACACTGCTTTGTTATGTATCATCTCTGCTGTTCATAGAGGTCTTGGTTGAAATCAGATGCTAATGATAATCAATCAAGTCAAGGGAATAACTTGAATTAAAGTTAAGAACATGTATAATTATTTGCAAGCTTAGAGCATTATTTTGACTCTTACCCTGAAAAGATCCTTTCATAACAGAACATTCAGGTACATGAGTAAACTGATGAAGATTAGTGAGACTCCATACAAAATTACAGGCATAATTTAGGATAGCTGAAACTTTAAAAAAAAGAAATAAAACCTTATCATGGCCTACTTGACTAGTATCTGAAAAAATATGGTTTTAAAAATTAGGCAGTTATTGGGAGCCACCTCTGTGCGCAGACTGAGTCATGGGAAATTTGCCTAAAATTTTATTTACTCAGCCTGACAGACTAATGCCAACCTGAGGTAAACAGTGTCTAGATTTGCTTCCTCAGTTTATGAACAGTTGGTAATAAAACAGGCAGAATGGCAGAGGAAACAATTCTGTCAAGCAGTTTCTTTTACTCTAATTAAACCAATTGATTTCATATATCCAAAGTAGTAAAATAACAGTCTTTGTCTGTCACTTATGTGCTCTTTGTTTGCTACCCAAAAGGGAGTGTATTTGGGGGTGATTGTGCCAGTTCATTTCTTTGTAGATAACCTTACCCTTTAAGACATATTGACACTGTGTTTTTTTCCTCTGTATGAAAACATTATATTTGAAAGAATTTTCATTGGATACTCATTGTTTTTATTTGCCTGCAGTCTTTGCTGAGCATTCGAGGCTCCCTGTTTTCTCCAAGGCGCAACAGCAGAACAAGTCTTTTCAGCTTCAGAGGTCGAGCAAAGGATGTAGGATCAGAAAATGACTTTGCTGATGATGAGCACAGCACTTTTGAAGACAATGAGAGCAGAAGAGATTCTCTCTTTGTTCCTCATAGACATGGTGAACGGCGCAACAGTAACATTAGCCAGGCCAGCAGGTCATCCAGGACAGTAGCTCCACTTCCAGCAAATGGGAAGATGCACAGCACTGTGGATTGCAATGGAGTAGTTTCTTTAGTCGGTGGGCCGCCAGCTTTGACGTCACCTACTGGACAGCTTCTGCCAGAGGTGATGATTGATAAAGCAGCCACTGCTAGCAATGTAAGGAAGTCTGCAATAGTTTAGGCATGATGTCTTCTCCCTGTATGATCAGCTACTGTTTTAAAAACATGTAGTCACTTGGGAATGATTCCCATTCT
Organism: Nestor notabilis; assembly: GCF_000696875.1. Lineage (NCBI taxonomy): Eukaryota > Metazoa > Chordata > Aves > Psittaciformes > Psittacidae > Nestor > Nestor notabilis. The sequence continues at coordinate 19,187 of NW_009937741.1, forward strand.
GGCTAAGCTGTGAATACTCCTTTCATATATTCCAGTTATAAGCTAAAGTAAAAACTGAAGTTCTCTAGCTCTCATTACCTAAATATGTGAAAATATATGCTAATTTGCTGGGAATTAAAAGAATAACATAGTAAACCATTGCATAAATGTACCATTACACCCATTGATTTGTTATGCTAACTGAAGACTTAACTGGAAGGTTCTGTATTTGTATATTAGACAGAATATCAAAATGAAAAAAATATAAAAAATAATTATATTTACTTAATGGAATATATTAAATGAGTATTCAACTTCACACTGACTATGTATGAAACTTTTCATGTAAGACTGATAGTACATCTTACATGGGTTGTGATAGTGTTCCTGTAACATAGGTAATTTTTGTAGGGATTTTTTTTTTTTTAAAATGTCAACATTATTAAATTTTTTTTCTTTTATTTTGTTTGAAAGCATGTGCTAGGAAATCGATAATTTATTCTAAATTAAGAATTATCTTAAGAAAATACACTTACTCTTTGTGCTTTTACTGCTAGCTGTGTGGGCTGTACTTTCCTGTGTTTAGAAAAAGACCTCACTGCCTAATTAGAAAGATATTTATGGCAGACCACATTGACAAGCATTGTGGAACTTTTTATAGTCTAAAATCTGTTTTAATGCCTCAGCCCGGTTGCAGCAAAATACTTGAAAACATATTCTTTAAGCACAAGAGCAATGCTACTGATGTATTGACCATTTACTATATACAAAATTAGGCAAACATTAGGCTATTGCAAAACTGCAACATAAGTAGAGCATGGTGCAGAAAAGCAGAATGTTTTAAAATATTATATTTCTATAATGATTTACAGTATTATTCTTATTAAATTAACAATCAATAGGCTATTTTATCAGTGTTTTATTTTCAGGGCACTACTACAGAAACTGATTTAAGAAAGAGACGGTCTAGTTCTTATCATGCTCCTATGGACTACTTAACAGATCCTAGTGCAAGGCAAAGAGCCATGAGTATAGCCAGCATGCTTACAAACACAATGGAAGGTATGTAACACGGAATTTTTTATGACAATACCATGAAGTGCTATTAAATGTATGCTAAATTAAGTAGTAGTGGTATTTTATGACAGCTATTTAAGCCTAAAAGGTACAGGTAAGATGAGATTTGTATACAGAGGTAGTAGGTTTTTTTTTTCAAAGATGGAATAATATATTTGGAAAAGCAGACAAGCTTTCAAAATACTAGTAGGCTTGAGGAGGAAGCAGTAAACTTCCAAGTTAAATGCAAGCAGAAGGTGATTGGTCAGTGGAGAGTTTCTCTAGAAACGTTATGTTTTGCTGAAAAAGCTCTTTTTAGATTACTGAAATGGCTATGCTTCTTGCAGTAGAACAATCCCCTTCTGCCAACTGAACAGACATGCTGTTTCACAAAGGAAGGATCACGTTGTTTTCTCTGTAAGGCTAAATACAATGAATCTGAATCATGGAATTAAGTGACTAGTTGTAAGAAAGGGCAAACATTACTTCGAAGCTTAAACAACTACGCCAAAAATAGCAAATAGGAAGGAAATAATGAGCAGTTTTGCACACGTGAACCATAATGCTGTCTAAATAGTTGTCTGAGTTCAGGTTTGTTCTGTTTATCTTTCAGGAGGAAAGTGAAATATTTTTTGCATTCTAGGTATAGAATCATAGAAGGTTTTGGGTTGGAATGGACCAACTAGATAATCTAGCTCCAACCCCGCTTCCACAGCCAGAACACTTTCCACTAGATCAGGTTGCTCTAAGCCCCATCCAACCTGGCCTTGAACACTACCAGGACTGGGGCATCCACAACTTCTCTGGGCAGCTGCTTCCAGTTGCAACCTCAGCATAATGAATTTCTTCCTAATATCTAATCTAAATCTACCCTTTTTCAGTTTAAAACTGTTACCCCTCATACTATCCCTGTCCTACCTGATAAAAAGTCCCTACCCATCTTCTCTGTAGTCCCACTTTAAGTACCAGGAGGCAGCTCTAAGCCTTCTCTTCTACAGGCTGAACAAGCCCAACTCTTCCAGCCTGTCTTCGTAGGAGAGATGCTCCAGCCCTCTGAGCATCTTCATGGCCCTCCTCTGGACTTGCTCTAACAAGTTCACATCCTTCTTATGCTGGGGACCCAAGACCTGAATGCAGTATTCCAGGTGGGGTCTCACCAGGGCGGAGAGGAGAAGAATCACCCCTCTCAACCTAATGGCTTCTTGTGATGCAGCCCAGGATGAGATTGGCTTTCATGGCTGCAAGTGCATATTGCCAGATCATATTAAGTTTTTCATCCACCAATACTCCCAAGTCTTTCTCCGCAGGGGTGCTCTCAATCCACTCGTTGCCCAGCCTGTATGCCAGATTTCTAAGACAAATTTTTATTTTGCATCCTATGTAGCATTTTCTTGTGAAAAGTTTTTTTATTTGTTTGTGAATATTTAGTATTCTTTTTACATCAAATTTAAAACAGTGGGATAGATTGTTTTTAATTGTAATTTATTTTGACTGGCAGTAGCCTTTGTTTCAAAATATCTATAATATCAACATGGTTTATCAACAATACCTTAGAAAACAGTATTTAGGACTCAAAGAAATACCCAGGTTATACTGGAATAGAGAAATATGTTTAAAATCTTATATTCTTTCTTTTTTCTCTCTAGAATTGGAAGAATCCAGACAGAAATGCCCACCATGCTGGTATAAATTTGCTAACACTTGCTTGATTTGGGACTGCTGTACTCCCTGGCTGAAAGTCAAACATATTGTAAATTTGATTGTGATGGATCCATTTGTTGATCTGGCTATTACTATCTGCATTGTCCTAAACACCCTATTCATGGCAATGGAGCACTATCCAATGACAGAACAATTTAGTGGTGTGCTTTCAGTAGGAAACCTTGTAAGTCTTTCATTATGTGCCATGTATGTAAAATACATTTTTCTTAAATAATTCTTCTGTGACTTATGTACATATATTTAAAGAAAATGTTGACTAGTCCTTTATATGCTTGGGATCACTGAAGTTATATTTAAGCTGTACTGAATCCCACTTCATTGACATTTGTGAGTTTTGCAACTCTTGCTTTGTGGAGCAAAAGATACTAAGATTTGTTAAGTCAGTATGCATTTTGACTTTTAAAACCTTCAGCTTCTGTCATTGAAGCTGTTCAAAGGAATTTGTCTTTTTTTTCCCTTGGATGGATACTTTCAAATCATAAGAACTTTCAGTTCCATTCTCACGCCTGTTCTGCTCTTCATAAGGTCCTGGGCGTTCAGGGAATTGTAGAGGGGAAAGATGCCATAAGCATGGCAGATTCACTGCAGCTCCACAGGAAATGGTGAAATGGCATGACAGTGTCTTCTGCAGGTCATCCTGAAGAAAACCAGTTCTGCTCAACTTTCAGTATAATTTTTTTTATTGATAAAATAATTGTCCCTCTCATAAACATATCTTTGTCCCTAGAAGCAAAAAGATGTCCCAAGGGCAAAGATGAGATCTAAGGAGCAAAAACTAAGCATTAAAATCAGAGGAGATTCAGTATTAATACATGCATATGAGCAGGCTAGGTAAAAATAATACTTTTCCCAATTACCTCTTCTCCTTTGGAAACCAAACATTGTGATGCATATGTAAGCTTCAGATTTGAATTTAATTCCTAACCCCAATGTATGTCAATATAAAGAAGCTATTAAGATTTATCGTGGATTGCTTGCTGAAGATATAACTTACCAGAAGTTGATACTATTAGTTTGGGGAAGGGGGTAATATTTTCTCATTAAACTGGAATAAGAAACTGTATTTTCCTTGCAGGTGTTTACTGGAATTTTCACAGCAGAAATGTTTCTCAAGATAATTGCCATGGATCCTTATTATTATTTCCAAGAGGGCTGGAATATTTTTGATGGTTTTATTGTGAGTCTTAGTTTAATGGAGCTTGGCCTTGCAAACGTAGAAGGACTATCTGTCCTTCGATCATTCCGATTGGTAAATATACTAAATAAACTATGTCGATATGTTGTATTTTTGTATTTCTGCATGCATGTTGCACATTTTTAGTTTGTACATTATATATTTGGTTAAGACAGAAGATTATTTCAGAAGAAATTACAAAATACTAAATTTCATACTCACTAAATGGCATGTATCTGTTATGTTAAATTTGTTTTACGTATTATCTTAGTAACGTCTGTTTCTTCTTCAAGACATTTTCAGCATTGGTTCTGTTCTTGCAGTGAGTGTGCTTTAAGGATTAACTTTTTGTAACAGTTGTATCTCAGAGTCTTTTTCTCTTTAGGTGAGGGAATAAAAAATGCAAGAGCCACAGGCCCTCACTACCTGTGACTGAAGATTTTTCAATTGTTTAGTAAATAATGGATTAGCTAATGAAAGTTTATGGACTGTTTTATCTGATAGACTTCCATTACCAGTTGGCTTACATGGTTAGTTTTAGAAGAGAGTAGTGTTAAGATTTTTCTTTGGATAAAGATTTTTCATCACTACCAGCCTTCTCTTTATCATCCTCTGCAAGGGTCCATCTGTCTAACAGCTTTTCTGTTATAGAAGTCACTACATTATTGCTATCTGTATGAAATATCTCTGTCATGAATAGGAACTTGAAAAACTGGTTTTGCCAAAGACTAGGATAGCATGCAAGTTGATGTTCACATTCTCTTCTGAAAAGACCTACACAGTAAGAGACAAGAAGTTACAGTTCCTATTCATCAAGCTCAGCTTTTGCCTAAATAAAGCAAAAAACATTTAACTTTCATTTAAAGTTACATAAACCCCCTTTAAAAAAAAAAAGGATGAGATTTAAATTCACCCATTTGCTGGTTCTCTACATAGCATTACATTGTGTTTTGGCTGAAGTCTAATATCTGTCTGGATTGACTTCTCTCTCAGTAATAGAGTTCTCTTTTTAACTTTCACATATCCGTTTTATTTACATGTCATCCCATGAAATAATATTTAGATTTAGATTCATTTTATATTCTACTCTTTCAATTGTCTGAACTCTAGCTGTATATTTCCAAATAATTTCATTTTTGTCTGTTTTGTTTAATATAATGCTTTCCTTTGGTTTTCTCAGTGTTGTATGAAAAACTTTTTCAGACACTTTTTTTGCTTATATTAAATGACAGAAAATACATTGTTAGATAGTTGTGAGTAACTTCTATGCCTGTCATTAACAAGTCTAGCTTGTTTCTCTTTCTAGGAAAACTATTTCTTCCATCTCTCTGCCACTGAAGATGAAAGAGATCTGGAAGTGTCTATACACTTACAATCCTGTTAAACTGATCACATTTCATATGTGCTGGTTTATTTTTAGTAATATTCCCTTAGACACTAAAGGAGACTATTTTGTCCAACAAGTACAACTTGTTTTTAGGTATTTACAGTCACCAGAAGAGTCAAAGTCTGAATAGGAGACTTTTGTGATAATTACAGTGTAATTGAAATGAGCATACAGACAATATTTTTGATTGCTTATGACTGCTGATGTCTAGTATTGTGCAAAAAACCTAGAAACAAATTTTGTAACTGAAGTTTCTGAAGGTTACATGAGACATGATTTAGACACAGGGTAACTGAAATATGAAATGTATAGCAATGATTTCGTTACAATTAGTAACATGAATAACTGCATACTGTTCTTCTGTTTTGCAGCTTCGAGTTTTCAAATTGGCAAAATCTTGGCCCACTCTAAATATGCTGATTAAGATTATTGGCAACTCAGTGGGGGCTCTGGGGAATCTGACCCTGGTGCTGGCCATCATTGTGTTCATTTTTGCTGTGGTTGGGATGCAGCTGTTTGGGAAAAGCTACAAGGAATGTGTCTGCAAGATCTCCAGTGACTGTGAACTTCCACGCTGGCACATGCATGATTTTTTCCACTCTCTGGAGGGGGAGACATTTGTGCTGTGCTCTGATTGTATTCCGAGTGCTGTGTGGAGAATGGATAGAAACGATGTGGGACTGCATGGAGGTTGCAGGCCAAACTATGTGCCTTACTGTCTTCATGATGGTCATGGTGATTGGAAACCTTGTGGTATGTAATCAGTAGATTTTTTTAAAAAGTATTAGAATGTATTTCCTGCTTTTCATGATTTAGAAATCAGAGATGAAGACTAGAGAAGGAATTTAGGAAATCATGTAATTCATTTGCCCTTTCTTTATACCAGGTTCAAATCATAGAATCATAGAATGGTTTGGATTGGAAGGGACATTAAAGATTATCTAGTTCCAACCCTCCTGCCACAGGCAGGGACACTTTCCACTAGACCAGATTGCCCAAAGCTCTGTCCAACCTGCTCTTGAACACTGCCAGGAAAGGAGCAGCCACGACTTCTCAGGGCAACCTGTTCCAGTCTTGCCACACTCACAGTGAAGAATTTCTGCCTTATATCTCATCTAAATCTACCATCTTTCACTTTAAAGCCATTACCCCTTATCCTACACACTCTTGTAAAAAGTCCCTCTCTAGCTTTCTTCTAGGCTCCCTTTAGGTACTGGAAGGCTGCTATCAGGTCTCTCCTGAGCCTTCTCTTCTCCAGGCTGAACAACCCCAACAGCCTTGATGATTTATGAAAAATGTTTGTCTACTTTTTCTTTTAAATCTTCAGTGAGTTTACAACCTCTTTAAGATCAGTGCTGAATTATGGTTATAGTTAAAAATGCCTTTCAAAAAAACATCTAACTTCAATCACCTGTTACAACCAATTAAACTGGTCTCAATAGGGGTGAAAAACAGTTGGTCTTCATGACAACATTTATAATACTTAAAGGCTGAAAGTTTCCACTTTTCGTCTTTTCTTTCTGAAACAAAGTCAGTCCAGCTGTTCAATTTTTTTCTTATAGGTGCTGATTTCTAAACTACTTCTCCCTTTTGCTACTGGCCTCTGAATTCCTCTCAAGCAGCATATTAGATAGAGATACAAGTACCAGATAATGTGGAATAATTATACTCCCACGTCTTACACCCAACATTCTTTATGGTACATCCCCCATGACACATGACATTTCTGTACCAGCGTTGTTCTTTGATGCAGCCTATATGCCCTTTTCTGCACTGCTTCCACCTTGCCAGTTTTCACACCTTCTGTATACGTAGTTTTCATTTTTTGCAGCCAACATTTCCACTCCAGTACTACAGAATTAAATGCCATATTAATTTTGAATCATTTCACCAATTTACATGCTTATGCCTAATTAGAGTTTTTTCTTGTCAAGTGCTAGCATCCCTTCCCTTTTTAGTCTCATCCACAAATTTTATAAATATGCTCATTCATAGACATACATACAAAGTTTAACTGGACTAATGTGACACTCCTGTGGTATACCTTCTAAAATATTCCACAATTTTGAACAGGAAGAATTGAGAAATATAATTTAAATATTATTATTGATCAGTTTTGCATATAGTCTGTCATAATTACATGTAGTCTAAATTTCTCTTGTATGTTTGTAAAACATGTCATGCAAGAAAGTCTGAAATAGTTTCCTAAAATTGAGGTGTATCACATCTGTGTACTTTTTATCTCTTCCCTAGTTCACCTGCCCAAAGCAAAAATAGACTCATATATTTTTGGCAGATACAGAAGTTTATTATATTCTGAATTAGAGACACCAAAACTATGGTCTGTTGAACTGAGGTCTGCCTGTGTGCCCCTCACCTGTGAACACTACAGCAAATGTAGCTTCCATAAATTACTATGTCATATTGTATCCTGCTTCCTTATGTCATTCTCCATTTTGAGGAGCAGACCTGTGCTACTTGCAATGTGGAGGAGAAAGTCAAGGAACAGATCAGATTTTCACATATATTAGTCAAGCTAAAAATGGTTTTGGCAACTTATACTGAAATATGGGGGACAGGTATTATGAACTGGAAACAACAGCAGAAGGGTGGGTTGAAATAAAGTATTAGCTGTAAAACAAAAAACATGTCCTGTTAAACAATCTGTAGTGGAATTACTTTTGTGACCTAAGAATAAGAGATCCAGTACATTTTTTTCTTACTGTCTTGTAGGTACTCAACCTCTTTTTGGCCTTGCTGCTGAGCTCATTTAGTTCAGACAACCTTGCTGCTACCGATGATGATAATGAAATGAACAATCTCCAGATTGCTGTGGCAAGGATTCAGAAGGGAATAGATTATGTGAAGAGAAAAGTGCGTGAATTTATCCAAAAAGCCTTTGTTAGAAAGCAGAAAGTTTTAGATGAAATCAAGCCTCTTGAAGACCTAAACAACAAAAAAGACAGCTGTATTTCCAACCACACTATAGTAGATATAGGTAAAAACCTTGCCTATCTTAAAGAAGGGAATGGAACTACTAGTGGCATAGGCAGCAGCGTGGAAAAATATGTTGTTGATGAAAGTGATTACATGTCATTCATAAACAACCCAAGCCTCACTGTGACAGTGCCAATCGCTGTTGGGGAATCAGATTTTGAAAATTTAAATACAGAGGAGTTCAGCAGCGAGTCAGACCTGGAAGAAAGCAAAGAGGTAAGACTATTTCTATATTTAAAATATTCTGATGCTTTTCTTTATTTCCTAAGGTTACTATTGTTGAATCCAGATCTCTATTGAATTCCTGTATAACAGTGTATACAGGCTTGTAATGGTATTTCAGGTAAATTGATGGAACATTGTGAGAACTAAATGAGATGGTAGTACAGTATTGCATTTACTGTAATGAGCAAGATGCATCTGACAATTCTTTAGAAAATTCATACTTTTTTCCCTATTTTATTTAGTTAAATCATTAACAAGAAAATGAACCTATTTAATAGCCCTGGATACCAGAAGTCTTACAACATGTGTGTGGGTTGTGCAAGTTTCTGTATGCTTATTTCATAAGTGCAGTTTATCTACTCTTTTGTCTGCTTTCTGGAGTGCCTCCTGTCAAATTAGTAGTTCATTCTGATGCTTTTAACCTTTTTGATATAGTCAAATGCATCTAGATACATCATAGGTACATTTGAATACTGGACCAGTATCACTAAATGATTTCATGTAAATCACTAATAATCCATCTGATAGTAGCAGAACCACTGAAGAAGTGAAGTAATGGCCTTATGGTAAAAAAGTTATGAAGCTTTATTTCTCAGTGTTAGGTCCTTTCATATGGCAATCCATTGTCATTTTCAAAGATTTAAGATACTTGAATCTGTTACCTGTTGTGACTGTAATAGAATGTACCTCTTTCTGGCACAATGTGGTGCCAAATGGGCACATCCAAGTGAGCACTTAGTGAGTTACAGTGGATGCTGAAGCCATTATTATCATGTTAACCCAATGCCCTGTCCTGCACAATTGTACATGGTGGAGGCACACCCGCTCAAGTGCAGTAAATCTGTGGTCTGCTTAGTACCAATACGAGTTCGTTCAGCATTAGCATTGGTATTTTTGAACACTATTGCATGCTACAGTGTAGATATAAACTAACATAAAGGTTTTCATAAGTGATTGCCTCATGCTTGAAGGTATAAATATGGATAAGATTCTAGTAATTCTCACCCTGAAATCCTTTTTTGTACAGACTGCAATACTCAGTCATATTTTCTTGTTTCTTATTAAACATGTCTTTATTTTTCTTTTAAAAATATTTATTTTTGTAGATTGTGTTAGTATTTATCTTACTCTTCAAAACCATGATTTGGGTGTAGAACAAAGTGGAAGTTATTGTAGTTTAATTGTTGCATGTAATGAAGAGGGTGATTATATGAAAGTTTCTTGGTCTAAATATAGTATTTTTGTTGATTCTATTCTATCTTTGTACACAGGATAAAAAAAGGAATCTTCTTCAGGCAATTTTACACCACATAGGGCTACTGCATTGTTCTGTTCTTCCATTGTTCTGCTGTTCTCTTGTTTTATTGTCCTATTGTTAACTGTTTCAAAACTTACTGCTGCCAAAGGAGTAGCAAATTCTACTGCTAATGTCCTCAAATTCCACCTATCAGTGAGATCATCCATAATGACTACATATGACAGCAATGGCACAGGTTATTTTCCTTTTTGTATATCACGTAGTTTCTTGGTATAAGTATGGTCCTTCTAGGTTTGTTCTTTTTTCCTGCAAACCATGTTCAGGTCTATCTATCACTTTCAGCCTTCTCCCTGTTTAGCAACTAGTGATAGCCAGAGGATGTACTGGAAGTTGAGGAATAAAGTATCTTAAGTTGGAGAATAAAGTGTCTTAAGTTGAAGTTTAGTACTAGGAAACAGAATCATAGAATCATGGAATAGTTAGGGTTGGAAAGGACCTTGAGATCATATAGTTCCAACCCCCCTGCTATGGACAGGGGCACCTTGCACTAAACCATGTCGCCCAAGGCTCTGTCCAACCTGGCCTTGAACACTTCCAGGGATGGAGCATTCACAACTTTCTTGGGCAACCCATTCCAGTGCCTCACCACCCTCACTGTGAAGAACTTCTTCCTTATATCTAACCTAAAGTTCCCCTGTTTAAGTTTGAAGCCATTACACCTTGTCCTATCATTACAGTCCCTGATGAAGAGTCCCTCTCTGGCATGTACTGTATTGAGCACTAACAGCTATAGGTAAGCCTTCGCTTCTCCAGGCTGAACAGCCCCAACTTTCTCAGTCTGTCTTCATAAGGGAGGTGCTCCAGCCCCCAGATCATCCTCGTGGCCCTCCTCTGGACTTGCTCCAGCAGTTCCATGTCCTTTTTATGTTGAGGACACCAGAACTGTACACAATACTCCAAGTGAGCTCTCACGAGAGCAGGGTAGAGCGGCAGGATCACCTCCTTTGACCTGCTGGTCACGCTTCTTTTGATGCAGCCCATATTTCTTCATCACAAAACTTCATATTTCTTCATCACAAAATATTTATTGCTGTCTTCTGGAGTAACAAATACCTATCTGTCGTTCCATATTTGCCTGTATATTTAGTATAGTACTTTCTGTTTCAAGGGTGCTGTCAACCTAAATCTGTAATTTTTCATAAAACATTCTAAATGGCTCAATTGGAAAGTGTGAAAAAAAATACTGTTAGTTTATTCTGCAGATATTGTAACTAGCAATGATGCTCCATTACATGGATATTACTGTATGAATGACACTAAAAGAAAATCTTCTGACGCAGATACAGTCTGGGATGTTGAACGTGAAGTCCCAGTACGATGAGAAGGATGCACTCAGGAAAACTCTATTCACTTCTTTGGTGCTCGTGCCTATATCAGATTAATTTTGATGATTCTGATACCACCACTACTCATGGTAGCAGTAAATCATATTTTAAATTGTCCTATATAGTTTTCCTGTACTTGTTCTTTTTTAAAAGTTATGAAGTTATGTACATATTAACTGAAGTTATACCAAAATAGATGATTGCTCTTTCAATTTTTAATTGGCAACTTCTCTGCAAAAACTAATTTGAAAGTGTAATTGGATCTACTAATTTAAATACTATATGTCATTAACATTACTGAGAAAGAAGTAATTTAAAATTTTCATTAGTGATTATTAGATTAATTAGCTGCTGAAGTCTGTTTTTAAATGTAATCACAGGACTTCTGTACTAGTGCAGTATTCTCCATTTCTTGTGCTGAAGCTACAATTGTGCAGAAAATGGTTTGTAATTCACTGTAGAGTGGTAGGAAGAAGGAATGTGACTTTTGGTAGTGCCTGATGATTTAGGCATCTGTTTTCAGAAAGAAATCTTTCCCTGCTATAAAATCTGTTTATAATTTTTTAACAGTCAGTAGTAAGCAGCTAAAATGCAGAAATTGCCTTGAAATAGGGCACCACAACCTGAATTTCCCATATGAATTCCCTGATAACCAACATTCTCGCTTTATTGCTTCTTTTTGTAGCCTGCAAAATCTTTAACTATTTACTACACAAGAGCATTATAGAATCATAGAATAGTTAGGGTT
>NW_009937742.1:0-3921 GCF_000696875.1 Nestor notabilis
TGCTCCCGGTTTCACCGCGCCACCGCTCCTGACAGGCCCACGGGAGGAAGAGGAGGATTGCTCCATGGATGAGCGACGTCCTCATCCACACCGTTTGGGAGGCAAAGCTGTAGGACCCGCTGGGAATGATTCCGCACCTACAGCCCAGGGGGAAGTGCCAGGAGCCAGCAGCTCCCCGCCACGGACAACCTTCTGTGTTGCAGGAACTTTCGTTCTCCAACTACCGTGTTGCGAGGGACAACATTCTCATGTCCCCTTCCCACTTACTTACAGGGGCCAGAGTATGAATTAACATGGGTCTCACACCTATAGGCCTGTCTTCAGGGGAGCCCAAAAGGAAACACTACAAAAGCAGCTGCCTTTCACCAGGCCACATGCTTACCTTGGCAAGCAGAAGAGCAACTGCTGGGGCAGTGGGGACGCATCTCCAAGGAGCCTTCACACCAGCTCAGCATCGCTGCAGAGTGGCTATGTGCTCATGTGAGGGCACAGGGACGGAACAGTTTACCAGAGTACCCAAACTCCTCTTAGGTAACACCACAGTTTCACTCAGAGCTCCTGCCAGCAGTTCCCACAATGCTGCTCTTTGATTCCCTTTATTATCCATGTCAGCAGTTGTGTGCAGCTCTCAGAAGTGACACAGCAGGAGAGCTTGTTGAAGTCCAGTCTGGTTTGGAGTAAGTTGCTGAAACAGTGTCCCCATAAGAAGACAGTGGGCAAGAATAGATTAAAGTTGTAATGCTGCTCAAAATCATCACCGCAGTGGGCGTATTTATTTCCACCTCCACCCCCTGCGAACAACAGGCAAATGGAAAGGTTTGGAAACAAGTTTCTCAGGGTACGTAAGCCCTTCTTAGCATCACACTCTGATTAGTCTGAGAGTGCGCTTCAGACAACACAGCTTTTAAGCTGCCTTCACAAAAAATAGCTGTCATGTTCAACATCTCAGTGGATGCACTGCCCAGCATCCATGAACGCATAACGCTGGTAGGGGCAGCAAAGCCCTCGAGACCTGTCAAGAGAACCCCCCAGGGGTATACAAATGAGGGAAAAAAAAATAAGTAAGAATTAAACACATCATTGAGGAATCTAAATTTGCTGTAAGACAGCAAATGTCAGGAATCTGGTTCAGTGCCCCCTCCCTCCCTCCCAAAAACACAGCACACACACCAATAAGTTTTGTATGTGTTTATTTTTTTAAATAAAAGACAGCTTCCAGGATCCTAATCATTACTGTGCTGTTTGTGCAGGACAAAAGAACTTTAAATACTAAAATGCACAAGGCAAGTCGAAACAAGCTGTTTCAAACTGCTCAGCAGTGCAGGTTCAAGCACTTATTTGCAATGGCTTTACTCTTTGTACAGTCGGTTCTATGTAGCAATGCCTGTATATAAAGAATATAGTACATACTATGGTTTTCATTGTCAATTTACAAGAGAAAAAAAATAAATATTTTTCATTCTTATTATACATTAACACTTCAGTAGAAAGTTACAGCTGTTGTGTTGGCATGACCTGCAGCTTCAGGAGGAAAAAGGACATGCATACCTACCTATTAAAAACTCTAAACTATGACTTTGTAATAAATTACAGAGGATAGATACCAGCCAACAGAATACAGATTATCTAATTCAGTACACTTGTGATTTTTGCTCTGAGGAAAAAAAACCAAAACCAAAACAAAAATAATCTTGCAAAATACAAAAAGCCAGTAGCTTGCATTATGTAAATAAGACAAACCAAGTGTGGTAAAGCCTTTTCTTCAAATGTTTGTAAATGATAGGCTTGTGGGTTTAGGCAGAGAAGTAGTTGAGTTGGTCCTGCACCCTTCACACATAACTAGCACCGTAAAGATGCAAGGACCTCAGCAAACACCTAAATTTCATGCTTAATAACTAAAGCATGCAATTTGCAGAGTTTGTGCATGGTTTATACTCTGTTTATTAAGGTTACTGTGCAAAATAAGATTCTCAACCACTGCAGATGTTTCTCTTACTCTGTTAAAATTATTAGCAACACCTCTAAAGTTTAGCAGGCCTGTGTGAGATTAATGAAAGGAAAATCGTACTTGTGGTTCACCCCTGACTGCTATATACAGACACTGTACCACTGAATTGGCAACTGAGAAAACAGCAGCAGCCTGAATGTCCTAAATGAAGCGGGGGGGAAAAAATGAATTAATACACATTGCAGTTTACTTAAAAATATATAGATGTTTTCCAGTGGCACAAAGCTTTGTACAGGTGGACCTGTCAGTGCAGATTTGTATACATGAGGTACCAATTTATTCAGGCCAGATCTAATTATATGTATGTTATAATCACTGTCTTCATTTCCTGTTGTCAGATACAGGCTGACAAGCTGTCACACTGAAATAAAATCAAAGTCAAAACAATTTTTCAGCATATTCAGTATCAGATCATTGTAAATTTTCATACAATTTCATTTCTCAACTTTCACTCCTCAGACTGCTTTTTTATTTTTATTTTTAAAAAACACACTTAGTGTTACTACTTCTTTTTCAAGATTGAGACTTGATTATAGGAAAAGTTAAAACTATATATGTAAATTCAAATGATGACTATAACTGACTGAATATTGTAACTTGTTTGAAATTTTAATAAGTACTGTCAGGAAGGACAAACATAGTTATTGCTATTTGGGGACTTTAGAATAAACCAAACCAACCTGAAGGCATAGACAGCACTGTTCCAATGGTGAAAGTTACATAGATATACACCAGCATTCTACCTAGAATCAGTCCTTTTGCATTTGAACACTCTTTAAGTTATCTACAGTGTTCTCTTCCAGGCAACTATGATGACATTTACATGGAGATATGGATTTAAAGTGGCTAACAGTGGGACACACACAGCTTTTCAACTCTGGTAATTCTTTCTTGAGACGTTCCAGCTGCTCCACCTGGAATATGTTTGGTTGTTCAGGATTCGAGTCATATATCCTGAATAAATGAGAAAAGAAAAAACACTGATCAGTATAACCCGACAGCTCAGAGAAGTGCAGACCAGATGAAGCAAATGGGTGTTTTTCCCCACTAGAGTAAAATTAGGTGTCAGCAAGTCTGCAAAAACAGTATGTTTGAGGTTAGTACCTTAAGTTTTGCCACTCATATCGCAATATAAAATAGCATTCCTTTTGCACAATGATTAATATTTTATTGGATAAACTCAAAAGCAACCTACTGGCACCTACCTCACTCTCCTGAAAAATGTGATTTTACAGGTGGCACAAAGCAGTGAATAAGAGCAGTGTCCCAGGCTTCAAACTTAAAAGCATAAGAAATTTCAGAGCCCTGAGATTACTCGAACACGCTGTGATACACTACTTGTACGTAATACTGCACTGAGTTTGTACTTACTGTTTCATGAAGTACTTCACACACAGTTCAGAACCATTTTTTAAAATTACCATTACAACATGAGATGAAGAGTGAAAAAGAAAACAGAAAATGGTCTTTATTCATACTTAATGCAAATTTAACTACTTTCAATAGTATATCCTCTTTCACTTTCTTGTTTTCACATGTGTAAAAAAAGCTGCAGGATTTGAACTGCATACCAGACTGTCCAAACCCAAAACACATCATACCAGGTTGTCAAAACCCAAAACACATTCTGAATTTGACAGTATAGGCATTGAGCATAACTCAAATACTATTTTGGTGCAATTCATTATAAAGCAAAAGCATTCATGTTCCTGTAATCTAACCTGGGTACAACACTTATTGTGATAAGGATACATCCTGATCTCTCAGTGTTAATTTCTAACATCAGCATGTTATTTATAGCCAAAGTCTAAATCCTGGCATCCAGTTACCCTCATGTGTAGCTACTTGTGCACATATTCAGGTATTGAAAACCTCCAGGTCTATCTCCTTCAAATGAAAATTTCGGGGGGGGG
>NW_009937742.1:3952-6036 GCF_000696875.1 Nestor notabilis
GGGAGGGGACGTGGGGGAATTACTTCTGCCTTTGTTTTTTATGAATATTCATACTTCCACTTATGAATCCTTCAAGAAAGTGGTTTGGTTTTATTTCATCATCCCTTCTCTTTCATACTATAATTTCAAGGTAAGTCCAAAAGGCACATAATGCCACAACCAAAACAATCGAGTGCTATATGATACAGTGCCAAGGTGCCTTTTCACCCCAGCAAGACAACTAGTGAACTGTTGGCAAGTCCAAGACATCAAAAATAATGATGCAGCTCAAAGAGTGATACGGTAAATGGATTCACATGAGAAAACACTTCTGCAGGAAGGAGAGAGCATGGATCACATTCCATACAGTAAGATCAAAGATAAGTTTCTGTAAAGAAACTCCTAGAAGTGAGAACAAATGCTGTCCAGTTTTATGGAATAGGAATAGAAGGCACAGCAGTTAAAATAACTTGCACAGCACCTATAACCCAATACAGGCCTAAGATGTGACCCAAAATCACCTAATAGAAGTTACCTGCAAAATAAAAGCCCAACCTTCCTTTCTTCCAGGATGCAGGTACAACCTGTGCTTTCTTCAGCTAAGTTAGCTTACCTATTACATACTTCCTTGTGCATTCAAGACAAAGCGCTGAAATCAGAAGACAGTTTTTTATACAGCAACACACCTTAGGAACTGCAAATCTTATGTCTTTCCCATCAGTTAGACACTAGACAAGCAAATGCATGTTTCTAAGCCCCATGCATGTTTTTAAGCAGCTTCTGGCAGGTATTTTACTAGTTCTTTACTAGGGTCATGCACTGAGCGCAGAACTGATGTGCTTAGCTCCCATCAGGCGTTTTTGCCACCTCTGAAAACACATACTTCCAGCAAGTCCCAGTCACAGCTGTTTTTCTTTGCTATTGGCTTGGTCCAAAACCAAAGAGCCAGCAGCACTGAAATACTGTTTTCAGGCTAAAAATTTTTTGAAGCTTGATTGAAAGTTTTCATTTTTCTTTACATCTCAAGGTAAACTTGAGTTTACCTTGCAATTCACAAAATAGGAAAGACCAAGACTGCCAGTGCATTGCATCTTAATTCAATCACCGAGTAGATTATAAACCAAGTAATACTAGTTGACATCCTACAGATACCCATACTATTATTTAAAGCAACATTCAGCTTCAGGCAAGTAAACCAGTGCAGATTTAGACAGTCTTTTAGTTTTTAGAAGTCTTGTGAATGCTTTTGCCTTTATTGCTAGCTAAAATTATGTTAGTTTTGGAAAGTTATTACCAGTAGAGCACACGGCTTTTGTCTGGAGTCTGCAAAAGCAACATGCAGCCATATGGTACTGTAGTGTTTATAGAGACAAACATAGTGCAGATCCTCATGGAGAAGCTTTCAGCATAAATGTTTGAGGATAACTGGTTCAATATTTTCATGCAGCTGCGTGTATTATTCAACAAACAGAAGTCAGATCATGTAAAGTAAATTTAAACAAAAAAAGATAATGCAAGTGGAAGCTAGCACCCACCCCCTCTCCACACTGGTATTTAACAGATAGCCAACTGCTGTAAAAACATAAGGCTGCCTTGTTCTTACTGACTTAAGTATATTCAAACACAGAGATATTTCCTGGACTGTTTACAAAGCTTATCCAGGAGAAAGATACCAGAAAAAACACCCCACAAATCCTGCTTTAAAATTAATACTTTTTGCCAATCTGAAGAATTTAACTACAGTAAAGTTACTTCTCTAAATAAAGTCTAAACATTGAATTAATAAACCACTTTAAGCATGAGATTTAATTTACTTTGTAAACAGAAGACACCCAGTCATGCATTTGAAGTTCTTTTCTGGATTAGCGCCCAAATAAAAGCCTGGAGGCAGAGGTGGCACATTTTCTGTACACTGCCCTTTTAACAATCAGTTTGGCTATTTTAGATGCTGATATTACTGCTAGTTGAATGTAAGAAAAAAGCAGAATATTGTTCCAGCAACTGCACTAGAGCATCCGTTTATCAGCTCTGGGTATGTCTAATGATGTGCAGCCGAAGTGGAGAAAGGACTGGGTGGGGAAACAAAAGCAAAACTAAAACAAACT
>NW_009937742.1:6046-46629 GCF_000696875.1 Nestor notabilis
TTCCCCTGCCCACGTGAGATCATTCTTTTAATAGCGTTGGCATTTGTAAGCTTTGCAGACTCAGTCTTGCAGATTTTTCTCCATGCAAAACGAAGGCAGAACCCCCTACCTGCATTTTCTTATTGCCCGACACTTGATATCAGCAACTTTTGGTATTCAGGACACAGTTTTTCTGCCATCTTCGCAAGTGGCTACAATGTTTTGCCCAATTCTACATGGATGATTAAAGTTTGGAAAAAAAATAGCTTATAGAAACCATCTCTACCCAGACAGTTTATAACCTTTGAGGCAATGACCACATGCAGTAACAGTAACTCAGGGCCATATCCAAGAAACCTAAAATTCACTAACATTCCTGTGTTCACTTCCTACCAGAAGTCCAGAGAACAAAAATTCTGCAGAAACCATGGAAGAAGCACATCTTGATTCAGCCTTGGAAATATTCTGGAATTTGTAGGTGCAACCTACAAATGGTATAAGGTTCAACAAGGCAAAGTGTGGGTCCTGCATTTGGGGCACAACAATCCCCTGCAACACTACAGGCTTGGGGCAGAGTGGCTGGAAAGCTGCCAGTGGAAAGGGACCTGGGGGTGCTGACTGACAGAGCTGAACATGAGCAGCTTGTGCCCAGGCAGCCAAGAAGGCCAACAGCATCCTGGCCTGTATCAGCAACAGTGTGACCAGCAGGGCCAGGGCAGTGATCATCCCCCTGTACTGGGCACTAGTGAGGCTGCACCTCGAATCCTGTGTTCAGTTCTGGGCCCCTCACTACAGGAAGACAATGAGGTGCTGGAGCAGGTCCAGAAAAGGGCAACAAATCTGGTGAAGGGTCTGGAGCACAAGTGTGATGAGGAACCATTGAGGGAACTGGGGGTGTTTAGCCTGGAGAAGAGAAGGCTCAGGAGAGACCTTATCGCTCTCTACAGACCTGAAAGGAGGTTGTAGTGAGGTGGGGGGTCAGTCACTTCTCCCAAGTAACAAGAGATGGGACAAGAGGTAATGGCCTCAAGTTGTGCCAGGAGAGGTTTAGACTGGATAGTAAAAAACATTTCTTCACCAAAAAGGTCATCGGGTATTGGAACAGGCTACCCAGGGCAGTGGTGGAATCACCATCCCTGGAAGTGTTCAAAAGCTGCATAGATGAGCCCCTTAGTGAAATGGTTTAGTGGTGGACTTGGCAGTGCTGGGGTAATGGTTGGACTTGATGATCTTAAAGGTCTTTTCCAAACTAAGAGATTCTATAATAAAGAGATTACTGCAGTCCCTAGAAAAAAGCACATACATCTCCTTGAGTTCTGCTCCACATTAGTTTCAAATTTACCTACTTGTAAACTTCAAACAGCACAGAATCTGGATGCTCACACCATACCTATTTAATATCAATTTAAACACTTAACTTCATACACTCTAATGATTTGAAAGAGGTCTTTTTACCCAACAGCTCCAAATGTGAATGGAAACCCTTAATGCCAAGTTTTACATTTAGGCATGCTGTCCAGGACTTGCCTTGCAGGTACCAACCACATTTCAAAAATGTCCAGCTTGGGACATCTGATGCAATTTTCAGAAAGTGTCATGTTCCTTCCAAGGAACCGATATTAGGATTAAATTTATTCTGTTCAGACAAGTAGTAAATTCTGGAAAATAATTGAGAATTATAAAGGAACACTCCAATATTTGTTTTGACCTGCAGGAAAAAAAGTCAATACCATTTAGAAATTAGAGTTAAGAGTCTCCAACAATTGCTCTGAGATAATTGTTTGCTACTCAACTGCAGTTTGTAACTTGGAAAAGAAAGAAAAAACGCACCACTGAAGTACTTTCTTTAAACAGCTTTGGGATTACTATTGATTTTGGAGTTCTCAAAAAAGTGAAAGATGTCAACAAGATAGAAGAGATACAGGGGGCAGGTGGTGAGAGGAGACATGAATACTATGAATAATCTAGATGGTCTAAATAGTGTGGGAAGGTTAATTTCCTCCCCCCCAGTTAAATCTACAAGGGAATTCAACCTATGAATTCAGCGATTTCAATGAATTGGATAGTCACTGAAAGGTAAAGGGTGTTCTGCTATCATACTGCAACTTAAAACACACTGAACAGCTGTCCTGGGTTCAGCTACAGCAGTCATTTTTTCTCCTTCTTAGTAGCTGGTGCAGTGCTGTGTTTTTGACTTTCAGTCTGGGAACAATGCTGATAATACCGATGTTTTTAATTGTTGCTCAGTAATGTTTACTCTGACCAAGGAATTTCTCAGTCTCATGCTCTGCCAGGGAGGAGGGGAAGCCGGGAGGAAGCAGAGACAGGACACCTAACCAAAACTGGCCAAAGGGGTATTTCATACCACAGCACGTCATGCCCAGTATATAAACTGGGGGGAGTTACCCGGAAGGCCCAGATCGCTGCTCGGGTCGGGCTGGGTATCAGTCGGCGGGTGGTGAGCGGTTGTGTCCTTTTCCCTTGTTATTCCTCTTATCATTATTATTGGTAGCAGTAGTGGTTTGTATTATACCTTAGTTACTGGAGAGCTGTTATCTCAACATTCCTTCTATTCTCCGCCCCATCCCTCCGGGAGCGGGGGGATGAAGGAAAAGGGGGGGAGTGAGCGAGCGGCTGCGTGGTTCCAAGTTGCCGTCTGGGCTTGAACCACGACAGTTTTTTTTTGGCGCCCAACGTGGGGCACAAAGGGTTGAGATAACACCAGATCTGACCAGAGCGTGTTTAATCATATTTGTGATAAGCATTTATTGTTTTGGATTAATAGTCACTCGTCACAATGCTGATTTATTGGCTCTCGGAGTTGTTACGCTCGATCTCAGTTTCAGCATGTTGTACCAGGACAGCAGCACAAAGGGAACATAAGATGACATGTAGCAGCCTTACTGCCTTGACATAAATGCAACGTTATTTAAGTAGTGTTGAGCAATTAAGCATCTAAAGTAATAAAAGTATGGTGAAGTCAGAAATGAGGCTGTCATCCACTTTACTACTTTACCCTAGCAGTGCATATCTGTTACTCAGGAGTATTAAGAACTTTAGAAGGCTGGATTAGTAGACATCAGATGAACATTTAATAAGAACAATTTATGCATTAGCATTTGAGTAAAACATCCCACCTGTCTGTAGACCAGTAATTTATCGCTTCAAGTTATGCATGCTACAGGATCAGATTTCCTAACCCTATGACTGTACACTAAAGAGTCAGAGCACCATTTTGTTCATCTGCATACTGTTCCAGAGATATTTTTCATCTACTAGAAGGGCCTCAATCTTGAGTTATAGGAGAGGCACAACATGTAGCACTGCTGTAGCAGGAAAGAGGACTTATGTTTCAATGACTTCAGTCTGAAGCTAATCCTCAGGTGAAAATCTTGTAATTCTTTTTTTTCCACCAATGAATAGAAAGAGACATTCTATACAGTACAAGCAGGGAGACCTTTGGCAAACCAGGGAAACACTGGACCCACCATTCTGGAAGGACTCTCAGTAGTCACAAGCAGATTAAAGGTAGTCAACTATTTTTTTACACTTGGAACTTGCAACTCTAAGAGCAAGCTATTTGGTTTCTGCCTCTAGGTATGCTGACTCTCAGTTTTCACTTTATAAAACAGAGACCTTGACAATTACTTGATCTTCCCCCTCCCCTTTATTTTTTCCAAGAAAAACAATATGCAACAATGCCCTTGCTAAAGCAAAAGGCTTGAAAAAGTCTTCTATAATTCGACACTTCAGTTACACTTAATGCTTTCCTAATCACATATTGTTCGTAATGTATCAGAAATTCTCATTTAATACAACTTCCCAAATTAATCATCAGCTTGTAATAATTAATATCACATCTTTTGTGATAAAAAAAAACCCAAAACTTATGGGTTTATACGGAAATAAGGTAACAGTTTTGTTCAAAGATTTTAGTAGGAAAAAACAGTGAATTCACAGCTTTGAAACACAACAGAATGTTGGCAAAAAAATTAAGTTCAAATCATTCAAGTCCTGTTAACTATTTCCATAACTAAACATAGAAAGCTGAAGATTTCAGCCAAACAGTCCTCACCATGTCACGTATAAGATTTAAGTTACCATCAGAAATATTAAAAGCATGTCAAAGGTTCATGCCATGCACTAGTTCTTTAAAGAATCAAAATTACATTTATATTAACCTCACGAGAAACAGTTACTCTGCTTCATATATACAGCTGAAAGAGTAGGAATTCATGTTAGTCTTGTTCCTGACCTGGGTTTATGGGCTTCTTGTACTTAATAGTACAAAAGGAAGATATTCTGCACCCAGGCAACCAAAAAGCAATGTGAAATTTCACAAGAATCAGGATATTGTAATTTCTCGGCTGTATTAGTTATTATTTTTAAAGCATAAGTAAGTACCTGTCATAGATCAGCCCATGAACACCATATTCTCTCAACTTCTTCCTGTTATCTGGGTCATTTGCATCATCACCCCATGAGAAGATAACTAGGCCCTTAGATTTGGCCCTTTTAATAAATGATGGATTCCTCAGCAGATCTTCGGAGTGCACATTAATTCCCTGAAATACACAAGACTGCAATTAAAATTCATGTTTCTGAAACACTCTCACAACAGGTTTTTAATCTTTTGACACCTGCAGCACCTTACAATTTCATGCATAATAATAAACTGTAATTTAATACAATTAAAGAACTTATCGATAGCTCTTCATCGATAATTTTTAAACACTGTTTTAGACAATTGAAAAGAAAGACACTATCTGGGCAGACACTAAATGTTACTGTATTTCTTTTTATGAGGTTAGTTGTAATTTTAAGCATTAAGTGTCAAAACCAGTAAGTTTACAAGTAGTAATAATTTTGTGTCCTTTTACTGCAGAGTAATACCAGAACTTGTCAGCTTACCAGCAAGTTTTCAAACTGCGCAAAGGTAATGGCAATAGGAGTTGTACGAGATCTAAGATCCATAAGCTCTGGGTAGAGTTTAGATTCTCCTTGAGTGAGAAATAACACAGGATACTTATTTTGCTTGTGCCGAACCCTGTTAAGAAAGGAGTTTATAAGTAGCAGATAGTTTAGGAAGCAAGGAAATTCAGTCTTGAGGAGAATTATGCTCTTTATTGTCTGTTCTTCTAGTTCTTAGCTGGTGTAACAAGATGGTACTACAGTTCAGTATCAAACTATGTAACAGACTGCTCCAGCTGTTCCTTTTGTCACTACTGGAGATTAACATACAGTTTAAGGGAAGCTAGACAAGTTGAATTCAGATCTACATCCTCAAAACATTTATATAAAATCCATAAAGACTGATGAACTCTGACATTTTCTTCTTAAATGCATGTTAAAGTAAAATGAAGATTCATTATAAGAATTTCTAAACATAGTTAATATACAACACCTAACCTTACTAATGTATTTTGCAAGTTGGATACCAGTACAGTGGTATGAAATGACAACAGATGGAAGCAAAATTTTGGGATTAGCATGTTACACCCTTACACACTGGCTTCTTAACCCTTTTATTAGCACCTTGATTTGGTTTTGTCCTGCCCATTTAACCTTCAATGGTACTTCAGCGGTGCAATCTCTCATCAAATGTGATCTCCATAAAGCCTTTCATTAACAGTACTAAATGACTTCTGGTTACAAAGTACTACAGCATCTTTTTAGTTTATGTGTCCCAACTCTCTGTACCCTAGTTCAACTCATGCTTTTCCTGTGCCCCAATACCTTCAATATAACATTCCACAACAGAAAAACTGCTTAAAACAACAACAACAACAAAAAACCAAGAAAAAAAAAACCACCACCCCACAAACCACAACACAAAACCACCACGAAAAAAAAACACCACACACAAAAAACAACAAACCCCAAACCAAACACAGGTAATCCAAAGTTCTTCCATTTTCTATCCTTTGTAAAAGGTAGATATAGTGAAAAAAAAAAAAATTTGTAACAAGATGATTTTGTTTGTAAACTAGGCTTGGGTGCATCTCAATGACTGAAAAAGATTGTGATACCAGAAGAAATCTTGACCTTTTTTTGCAGCATCAAGAAAGACTGAAGCATTCAGGAAGGCACTAGAAAAAAAAATACCTACTTTGACTTTGTTGCCCTATTTTATTTTTGGCACAGCTCAGATGGCAAAGTGGTCTTGTTTCAATTCCCAACTATTTTGGCACCCAAAGAGTAGGTCCAATGAAATTGTGTGTTATTTATTTCTCACTGGGAGTCTTACGTCCAAAGTAGATTTTACCATTAAGGAAAAAAAAAAGAAAAAAAAACCCACCAAAAAAACATTATTTATTTCTTCTTAACTTACATTGTACAAATATCTGCATGAAAAGAAGAAAACACAATTCTTCTTCTTCCAGCATTCATCAAAACAGTTTTTAGGATAATATCTAGAAAGAGGTTCATATCAAAGTAAGTTGACAAGTTGCCATCCCATTGTCCATCCTAGAAAAAGAAAGTAGAAATTTCAGGCATTTAGATTAATGCTCACTAAAATTATTTTAACAAGCAATGGTATCTCATTCGACCTGAGCAAAATGAGAATTGTTTGCCAGTTTGAATACAGAAGTCACTCCTTCAGTCTACTGAACACTAGTTACTCAGTAACTAGCTCTATAGGACTGTCAGTCTGTGAGGTGCAGCTGAATTCAGACAGCAGTAACTTCCACTGAAAAACTCACTGTCATCCCATCCAAGAAAAGAGTTTCTAGGAACCCTTTTCTAATTTTGCAAACACAAAGGAATTCCATGAAAAATCACTAAAAACTATTACAGATATTTTGTATTGCTATTTCAAAATATAAAAATGCAACAGCAAATTTGTAAAAATAAATTAGATCCCCTTTGTCCTTGAGAATATCAGGTATCAGTCTTCTTGCTGTCTCTGAGAGCATTAGCATGTCTCCGTGCACACAGACTTCCACTGGCCACTCTTAGTTTCTTTCCCCCACTCCAGGCTTCCAGTCCTAGCCTTGACAACTGTTTCCTTCTAGTCTGAGCGCTAAGCAATCCAGCTGAGTCCACAGTAGTGCTGACTAGAAGGGGAACAGTTGCTTGTATTACTGCACCATGTTGTAGCTGCTCCTGCACCAGGCCAGGAGAGTTTGAATTCCTTGTCACTTTTCCCACATATATATCATGCCTGATCTGTTGTGATCCACTGACTTTAAAAAAGGGTCTTCAGCTAAAAGCAATCCGAGCTGCACTATGACCTCAATCTTATAAACACTTCCTACTTGTTTTAAGAGTAAGTTGTTCATTTGCTAAAGTGGTGCTACTATACTCCTAGTTTTAAAGATGGTGGGTTACAATAAAACAAGAGAGTCACATGAAAAACCCCAAATTATGCCTTTGTAGCTCATTAATTGCCAGGTTGAATTACAAGCTTTAGACAGGAAAATGGCAAAGTCAGTCCCATGTCCATTTACTTACCCTTTGCTGGCAGATCCATTTTATTTCTATGTTGAACCCAACATCTTCAGAAACAGAGTCCAGGACCTGAAAAAAAAATCATTATAAAGAGACCTCACAGCAAAAGAGGACAACTACTATATGAGGGCAGTTACTGGGGTAATACATTAGATTTTAACACCAATGGGGTCTATCAGTAGAATAAAAAACATTTAACACAAGATACACCTTTTTCTACTTCAGTTTAAAGTTAGGAAATACATAAAAATAGATAAAATCTTAAGGACAAAAATCTGACAAGGTACAAAGACAAGTCAATTCACCTTAACAAGTGTGAGAAATTCCCCATTTGTACTCCTAAAGAACAAATGTTTTTTACTTCACCAGGAAGGTTTTTTGAATGCAAGAAGTATCTTAAGTCACGCATAGTCCTAAGTATGAAAACCATGAGCTTGCCATTATGATGATCAGAAAAAGAATATGTGAAATTCTTGTAAGGAACTATTTGTAAGGTGACTTCAAATCAAAAGGTGAAGCTAAAAGCTAATGAAATTAAGAAAAAGTTGGTAGATGATTCTTTAACCCTATGAAGATAACAGGTAGAGAAGAAAATAACGTGCCCTTTCTCACAGGAAGAAAATTAAATTTAAGGAATCAAAACAGGTAGAGGAATTGAACCTCAGTAGTTTAGTCTGTTACACAAAGTTCTCAATTTTCTGTAGTTAATCTGATTAGACAGTAAAAAAAATATAGTGAGGCATATGACATGTAACTGATGGATATATGCTCTGGCACAAGCCTATAAATGATTGAATATTAATAATCTCCATTAAAAAAAGCAGTATTATTGTACAAAATAAGTCCCTAAAAGGCATGTTAATGATATGAAACTCTTGTTTGGTCCCATTGTCAGATGTTTCTGTGAAAAATAAGCCAACACAAAGCCCAGAGTTGGCAAGTAGTCATAAGCAGGAACATGCTAGAAATTAATTAACGTTTCTCTTGTGTTTGGCTCTGCTAGATGAGGCCAGGTTTGGTTTTTGCTGTTGCTGGGGTTTTTGGTGGTGGTGGTGGTCTTATTTTGTTTGGTTTGGGGTTTTTGGGTTGTTTTTTGGTTTTTTCAAGATTAGAAATCACTTGTCGATGCATTAAAATGCAATACCCAGATGTCAACCAGTTGTAAAACTGAGCCCATCCTGAGCAATGCAACGTGGGTTCGTGAATTAAGAAGCCTGAAAGATACGCAAACTATTACTTTTAAGCACTGAAAAGGCTACAATGGCCAACAATAAAGCCTTTGTTCTCAGTTCCAGCATTGATATTGGAGGCCTAAAACCAAAAGTGTGTATCTCTTGCTATGTGTGCAAAATTGGAAGAAAAAATACTGTTTTCTTGTTCAAGAGTTGTCATCTCTATTGCTCTATATTCACTGCTTACTCTCTGCAGAGAAGGAAATGGCTGCATCTCAAAAGCAGAGTTTTCTTCTTCTTTAAAAGATGCTGGAAAATAAATACAAAATATTGCATCAAAACAAACAGCAGTACTGCTAATCCCAGCAAGAAAAGACTAGCTCAAAGTCATAAGGCCTTTAAGAGTAAAGAATGGAATCAGGTCTTAGATCACCTAAACCTGTTGATTATCTGTTGATTACCTAAGACTTCCTCCCTCTAACACCAACATACTCCACCAACATTGTAGGCAATTCCTGTTTTGCCAGTGGGAAAATTTTTTGACTCTCACTTAAAAGCCTTGCCAGAGTATTTATCAGAAACAGCTTCTCCTGTCCGTCACTGCTTCAGTCACTGGATCAGATCCAGTGGAAGCAGCCTTGCCTGTTAAGGCTTACATTTATTTTATCTTTTCCCAGATGGGTAGGATGTGTGAGACACTTTGCCAGTTTGCTGTCCCCATGAAGGGAGTGAATTAAGGCCAAAAATTTGCAGCACCAGTAAGACACCCCACAGCAGTTACCAAAGTTCTTGCTAGCAGTTCTGAAGAGCTGCCAAAAAGGTACGGTTAGAGAAGCATAAGATGGAAACATTAGTGGCAACTGTGTTACAAACATTCATAAAAATATATTTATCTGTGCATTCCTCTTCTACCCTCCTGCCCCCTCTTCCCAAGGGAGTAACTTCCATCCAGGTATTTAATTCCCAGTGAAGAACTCTATGCATAAAATGCAAGTACCTACAAAAGCCTTTAGAAATATTCAGGAAGAAGCCAAATGTGACTAGAACAAGTGACTGCAACCACAATATGTATGTATCATTATGTGATAATAAATAAATCTCAAGACTCTTGCAAACTAGCGTACATACCATTGTGGTCTTTTACTTTCAGGGCAGTCACATGAGCCAGCTAAAGAACACAAGAAGAGTAAAATTAACAAATACTCCCCCCACAAAGATCTTACTACATGTACCTAATTTTCTTTATAAATTGGTTTTAAGTTTAAAGGTCCATTATAGGCACAGTTTAAATAATTTGTAAAAGAATAAAGGAAATCCTAATACACATTTCTCTCAAACTTTAAAATATGAAGATTCCAAGGAAAGCTCAAAAACTGACTGTAAATTTTGTTACTGAAAATTCAGAAAACATGTTCAAGAGTAAAAACACCCAGACAGAGGGCTGACAGTGGTTCTATAATGTAGTCACATACTGAGATAGTATCAGGCCAGGCACAGGGACACCTCCCTTGCTCCATTCAAATTCTCTCTCCCCAAAAAGGAAGTGACCAAGTGATTTCAAGTAGAAAGAAACAGTTCTTGGACCAGCCGAGTGTTTCTTTAACTCAGGACAGACCTCTCACAGCTGGGTCTTCAGTGGCCCAGTCTCATCCCCTGACACCCTCTTTATGTAGGCAGAGCACTTTTGTTCAGAAGATAGTGACATCCAGTTAGATAAGACCAATCAACTAGATCTAGCCAGTCCAGTCAATCCATACCACTGAAGCACAGAACCTTCTACACCTCCACGTGCACCTCAATAGAGTAATTCAGCATAATTTACATCTCCCTTGTTAACAGGGAAACATTTGAAAATTAGATCTACTTTGCAACAGTTATCTTTCTTCTTCAACAAAGACTCCAAAGCACTGGCTTTCAATGAACCCTACCATCACCTTCAGCCTTTCTGACGTTTTAGAAAATATCAATGTTAGCATAAAGATATGGATCTACACAAGTTATCAGACCATCTTTCTGGAAGATATAAGTAATGAAATAAAGATGTAATTAAGGTGCAATAGTACTATTCTTGGAATTAGCAGCTACTCCTACAATTTTTAAAACTTGTACTCTACCAAACAATCAAGTTACTACTCGTGTAGCTTCATACACAATTTGAAATTCTACACATAGCATATCATACTATATATTTGGCTATACTAGCATAGCATAGCCGAAGTAACAATACCTTCAATAACTGCAGCTGATCAAATGTGAGTTCTTTGACTGCAATCTCAAACAGTTCCAAAGGCTCTGTATCCAGTTTCTTTGAAGAGAAATAATACATAATTAAGCATTGCTGAAAACTACAGAACAGCTTACACGCTTCTAATATGGTAACATTAAAGGCAACTAATTTTCTATTTGTAAAGACACAAGTGAAATGATCATGAGTAAAATGATCAGTTTTCAGGAGACAGTACGTACTCAGAAGCATAAAACATGTCAATTAAAAAAAAGCAAGACTTGGACTTTCATGCAAGTCAGATGCTTCAATGTTCTTTTCTTCAGAAAAGGTTAGCACATATATTCTGTAAAAACTTGATCACTTAATAAATTTAGGAAAAAAGTCTCCAAGTAAAGAAATACACTAAAAAAAAAAAAAAGTACTTTAAGGCAGTTCAGTTTATTGTTGTCTATCCAGTCTCAGACACTAGTAAGTCAAATGTCCTGGTAAAACTGAGACACATGCACCCCACCACCAAAATAAAAGATCTGGTGTCAAGGAAATGCTGTCAATCCATTTTTCATTTCCCCTCTTCATCATAAAGAGATTTCTACTCATCAAGACAATACTGATTCAATATACACTTAACATGCATTTCCCTTAAAGTTCCATTTCCACAACTGCTCAAAACCAAACTCCCTACAAATTGCAATATTGCAATGTGTGAAAGTTTGATGACACAGACTTAGTGCCAAGAAAAATGAGAGAATTTATCTTGCAATCTGTTCTGCCATGCTATCTTTATTTTCACTGCCAGAACTTGAAAGGAAGAAAACTAGAACAGAAGAGACTCAAACCTCTCCGAACGGCTGCGGAATACAATTCTGGTCTCAGCGAAGAACATGCAACAGACCAGACAGAAAAGCACCTCACTGGGTTTTTTGAGTCATCAGTCCTTATGCCTATAGCTCCCTCTTTATTAACAAGTGCAACATCAGTTTATGAAGCATTCAGTTGTTATGCCTCTTAAAACTTGGGTACTGTGATCAACTGTTCTGAGCACCTTCTGAGGAATGCTTATCTGGATGTACAGTAATAATACTGTTCACGCTTCTTAGCTATAGTACTCTTGAGGCTTACAAAAAGAGCAGAAAAGAGGGTTTTGTTAAAAAAGAAGGAAAAACTGCAACCTCATGAGGTAAGCAAGGAAAGGGACAGGACACTTGCTTTCAAGATCAATTTTCCTGCTCCTAGAACCTCTGCTTTAACTCCTTTCCTTCTGCTTCATCAAGCAATCCAAAAACTGTTCTTCCGCCCCACTTACTCTTCCAATGAGACATGAAGTATATTGTTTACCTCACAGATAAAGGATAGACCAAAATGCTGAGGTAAAAGAGTTAAAGAAGGAGTTAGAAAAACTAATAGAAGCCAAGCCATTTGTGACTAATCAAACTCCCTACATGAAGGAGATCCTTGTTTCTTCCACTCTTCTGCTTTCCCTCTACGGGTCACAACCAAGCAAGGCAGACTTTGGTTTGACCTAAAAAGCTTTTATGAGTGTATATAACTGCTTAAGAGAAGCATACATTTAGGTATAAGTGGGAAGTCATACTGAGAATCATATTAAATCTCCCTCAAAAAAGAAACAACCAGAAGTGCTTACTGTGACAGTCTAAAATTACAGTCCCAGAGGTGCTACTGAATACAGCTGAGTTGTCTGCAATTTTCTTCCAAACCATAAATAAAAAACTAAGAAAGAGGCTTGAAGAGTCTCAAAGCATGCATCTGACATGCTGTTGCTGCAACGTCAAAACAAAAACCCTTTCTTGCTGTACTTCATGCACATAGTAATCCTGCATAGTTATTCCCATTCCATCCCTTGATTCCCCAGAATTATTTCTATGAGAGCTTAGCGTTTTAGTTTCTGGAACGGTCACATTTAAAGACAAAATACAGGTATCATCTTTACCTTTTTCATGGCCATGCAACATGTGAGATCGTGGTATACAATCGGCACATGATCTTTAGAAAGATGTACATCAAACTCCACGTATGCTGCTCCCTATAGAAAGTTGAAAAACACACAGAAGAAAAAAAACCATTAACTATTTATGCACAAGGACTACAGAACTGCAGAGCTGCCAAGTATTCAGAGGTCCTGGACACCAACCAGAAGTTGAATGTAACTGGCTATTACCAGTGAAATATTCAACAATGGGTTAGAAATGAAAAAAGATCATATGGGAAAGTATTTTCATTACCATAATGCAGCTCTGATAAACCCTTATAAATCCTCTAGTAACCTTAAAGTATTGTAAGCAAAGTATTGATTTCAAACAACAAAGATGATGTTTTTAAACATGGATACCGTCATGGTGCCCTTCCTCCCTCCTCCCCGCCAAGAAGAGAGCAATTGCTACAGACTGGCAAAGATTTAGGGAGATACTCCATAGAGGGAGGAGCTTCTGGACTCACTAGTAACACAGAAATAATGTGTTATAACATGTGCAAGAGAAGAAACAGCTGTACCCAGTATTCTCCTGTCCGTTTCAACTATGTGTTACTTTCTGTTAAAAAGGAACTAAGATCAAAGTACAATATTTTTGAAAAGAGGGCCAGAAATAAAGATATTAAGAAACACAAAGAAATTTTTTTTTATTTTTACTGTCTGTGAATTATTCCTTTGAAAGGCCTCCATGAATACCCAAACAAGTTAAGCAGCAGGTGATCTCACAGCAGCATCTTTATATGACTAACCACAGCTCTTCATTGTGAAAACAGGAGTTACACAAGGAACCTCTGATGTGCTTCTGACTCCTGCTACTCTGCTGCAGAGTATCGCTGTCTAGATCAGTCTTATCACAGATCACTTAAATGGCTGAAAATACTAGAAAGAATAAAAGAGACCACCCGAATCACATAATTTAAGCAACTGAAGCTAGTATCTCCCAAACTGAAAGTCTCATCTTAGCATTTCAAGTCTTCATTGTAGCAAGCACTGAAACAAAGGATTGTTTTATTCAGAGCAGTCCTGCGGAGAAGGACCTGGGGGTAGTGGTTGATGAAAAGCTTGACATGAACTGGCTTCAGTGTGCGCTTGCAGCCCAGAAACCAACCGTATCCTGGGCTGCATCAAAAGGAGCATGATCCTGCCCCTCTATTCTGCTCTTGTGAGACCTCTCTTGGAGTATTGTGTACAGTTCTGGTGTCCTCAACATAAGAAGGACAGGGAGCTGTTGGAGCAAGTCCAGAGGAGGGCCACAAGGATGATAAGGGGGCTGGAGTACCTCCCGTATGAAGACAGGCTGGGAAAGGTGGGGCTGTTCAGCCTGGAGAAGGGAAGACTGTGTGGAGACCTCATAGCAGCCTTCCAATATCTGAAGGGAGCCTGTAAGGATGCTGGGGAGGGACTCTTCGTTAGGGACTGTAGTGGTAGGACAAGGGGGAATGGGTTTAAACTTAAAAAGGGGAAGTTTAGATTAGATATAAGGAAGAAGTTCTTCACAGTGAGGGTGATGAGGCGCTGGAATGGGTTGCCCAAGGAAGTTGTGAATGCTCCAACCCTGGACGTGTTCAAGGCCAGGCTGGACAGAGCCTTGGGCAACATAGTTTAGTGTGTGGTGTCCCTGCTCATGGCAGGGGGGTTGGAACTAGATGATCTTAAGGTCCTTTCCAACCCAAACCATTCTACAATTCTAACAGCTCAGCTCCCAAATCTCATTTTTGGACACCAGTTTTAGGTACTCAGCAGCCCCTGAGCAAGACCTTTGCTACCCGAGAGTATGCCAAGAGATCCAGCAGAGCCAAATTTTTCTAATTCATCCAAAATTATTCCAACCCTATGTCTCTGCAGGACTGAGATTAAAATTTTGCCTGTATTAAAACACCACCAGAAAAATATTACATAGAAGTTTAGATTTTTTTGAGGACCTTGAGAATGAGAGTCTAACCTAGCTATTTCTTCCCTTCCTCACTCTCTCTCAAGAAATTTCCATGGTGATTTGATGTAATTTTATCAGTATCATTAGCATTCATTGTATTGAATAATGGAAAGCAAGCATACAAGCTAAGCTAGTTTTAACTATACAAATATTAGGTGAGTACATACATGACTAGCAGCATTCCTCAGAGAGGCAATAGTGTTCTCTTGAACTTTAGCAAGCCTGAAACAAAAGCAAAGGAAAAGATTTTATTAGAGGGTAGCATAGCACAAAAGTCCATTGAAACAACAAATACAAATCAAAGTTTCTATTTTAGAGAGCACCCATATCTGATATTGAAGTTACTTAAATGATTATGGGTTGTAGCATTTTGTTTTAAATTGTCCGCTTCTTCAGTTGATGTCACTGAAACTAAACTGAACAAAATCCACCCCCAGATTAAAATGCAAATGAACTTACTTAGCTGTTGTTGTAGAATTGCCTGCTCCTCTGTGTCCAACATCTAGGGTTGTTCTTGGTTTCCAATACTTTGCATAGGAAGCCTCCATATCACACGTGTATCCCTGGATTGGCTTAATAATTATGTAGTCCACTAAAAGAAAAATAAAAATGCTTCACATGTCAATACATAACTTTACGTGGAGTCATCCATTATCTACATCTGTTTGCATCAACTCTACCTCTAACTTTTCCAATTGTCTTCCTTGGATTTCTGCTCATAATAGCAAGTGTAAGAATTAAAAATTCCGAGTTCTGCAAGTGTGGATGACAGGAGGCAGGCAGAACCTACGTGACCTGGAAGAACATCACCTTGTACTACTTTCTCACTTAAATCTTCCTGAAACAAAACAAAGCAAAAAACCATCTACTGTTATATGAGGGTGAGAATTCTGAACAAACTCTTCTTCCTTTCTCCTCAGATACATATATATATATATACACACACACAGGCACTCATGCAACAGAAATGTCTTGTGTTACAGAAAACACTAACTTCAGGCTAAAAATTGTTTAAGACCATGTTCCAAATTGCTATCAGAAATATGAAATTGTTGATGGAAGTCTACAAAACTCACATACAATTGTCTTTGAAAACCCTTAGAGTTGATAAGCTTTCCACATCAAAACTGCATGCATGGAATAGTCCATCTTCTTAAAAGCCCAAGTCATATTTACAAAAAAGATGAACTGGAATAATACATATGCTTAAAACAACACTGCATTCATTTGTAGGGAAGGAGAAGGGCAACTAACATGCAGAACATGCACCTGACCATAGTCAAGCTCAGAAACTATGTAGCCACTTTATAATTACAAGCCTAAGTGATCTTAAGGGTATTTTTAGACAAAGAGACAATCTTTTATCTTAAATCTTTTTTATCAGCTTAAAACTGTCTTCTGTGTAAACAGTATGAAGAGACAAGAGATGTTTTATTTTTAAAAGGACTTTGAATATTCAGATATTTCGGGGGGAAAAAAATAGAGTGCAACATAACAGAAGCAGTAGTGAGAATCTGCAACTATCCAGTTTCAATTTGCACTATTTAGTTCAGAGAAATCTCTTGTTTATAACTTAAAAATAATTGTGACGTAACTAGTTCATATACAAATTCTTCAGGTTCAAGAAGGATAAGCAAAACTTGGTAAAGGATAAAAATCAAGCCAACTTAACTACACGCAGTACTACACACCAAGATTTAACTCTAATTTGTACTGACTTCTCAACAAGCAGAAAATGCAAAACTTTCTATGCCCTGTCAAGCAGGCTCACAAAACCCTTCTGCAAAACAGGGTAGTAGCCAATAGACTCATAACTTGTTTACAAAAGTCCAAAAGATCAAGGTATCAGGCAACAGCCCAATCCCCAACAGTGAAGTCTTCATGGTAATTTAACTCCCAAAGGCAGACTTGAGTTGCTTCATGGTGGTAGAGACATACCTCAAAAAAATCAAAGATTAATTCCAAGTTATCAGGCTCCATGGTTTGTATTGTGTATTCTATCCATCGATCCGGCTGCAAAGCATAGCCACAGTCTGGCTGAGAGTGTCGACATTTGTATTCGTTGTTACTTATTAAAGAGAACTCCACAGTGTTTGCCATTTTCTGAGGGACAGTAGGGGAAGTTTTCTCTTGACCCTCTTCATCATCCTCATCTTCCTCTAGGCCTTCTAGAGTCAATTTTACTCTACTCAACCAGAAACACAAAACAAATGGTTAAGTCACAAGAGCATCTTTGGAAACACTAGAGAATTAGAAAGAAGCTTGAACAGAAGTTCATACAACACAAGATTTCTTCTCAACACCACCATCTACAGGACAGCACTGTATGCAGTGGGCCCTCACAAGAGTCAGTTTGCAGATGTTGTCTATATATTATTTTAGTTATAAGTGCTCGAGTCACTTCTGAAACTGGAACTTGGGTAAATGTGAAAATTGCACTAATGGTCTGAGAAGCAGCACTCCAAACACAATCTGTCCTCCCTATTTGGCAGCCTTTCTCCGCAGACTGACACCCATAATGCCAAAAAGCTAAAGAAAAGCACTGAAAATAGCAGCAATTCCCAAGATCAATATCTGAATGCTGGTGGCTGCTGGTAAGTGCACACACACAAGCTTAAGTCTCTCTGAAGACCAGTAAGGCAGATAAATGTATTCTATTAGGCATAAATAAGATAGTCTATAATGATCAGTAAGTCCCCTGAGAAATCCTAAATGATCATTTAAAAGTAAACTGAATGCAATTTCTGAAAAATCCTGGACTGACTGGAATAAGCCTCTCTGTAAGACTCAGAATTCATTATTATACAGAGCAAACCTTCCACACAGAATGAATTATTCCAGTGATGGAAGCATATGAGTAATCCAAATTCCTTTCTGAATCATCTAAGTAGCAGATGGAATAAAGAGTTATTTAGTAAGATGTTAATTCACTAGTAGATTATCTAGTTAGACTTAGTCTAACTAATCTAGTTAGTTAGATTCCAATTCACTACTAAAATAGAAGTTATATCTCAAAGAAACAGTTACAATCATAGAAATCCTGTATACCAAGTCCACATTCTTAATATCCTTTTACAAAATAAAAAGAAGCCCCAACATAGATGGTCCACAACATAGATGGTGACACGGCCATAGCAAGTGACAGTCACAAAAAGTACCTGGGCAGATCTAACTTTTTAGGTAGAATGTGGAGAACAGATTGTCTAGTAACACATCCAGCTTATCAAGTTTGGATTTCAAACATCTAATTTAGACAAGGATCAGGCTTGAGAGATAGCTCTCTCTACCTGCTGGCTGTAACACAGAGGGAAAAAACTGCAAAGAAACTCCTGTTTCTGGAGAACAGGACATAAGTATTAATTACCACTGAAGGATGCTGCATTAAGTAAACATTCCCTTCACTGGGAGCTGGGCAGGAAGTCAAGTGTCAGACCATCAAAAGAAGGGACACAGTATAGAAGTAACTCCCACAAAGACAGCAGCCTTCAGATCTCAGAAATTCAATAGGGGAAGGAGATCATAGAATCACAGAATGGTTTGGATTGAAACGGACCTTAAGATCATCTAGTTCCAATCCCCCTGCCATGAGTAGGGACGCCTCACACTAGACCATGTCACCCAAGGCTCTGTCCTACCTGGCCTTGAACACCTCCAGGGATGTAGCATTTACCGCTTCTTTGGACAACCCATTCCAGTGCCTCACTAGCCTCACAGTAAAGAACTTCTTCCTTATATCTAATCTAAACTTCCCCTTTTTAAGTTTAAACCCCTTACCCCTTGTCCTAGCGCTACAGTCCCTAACGAAGAGTCCCTTCCCAACATCTTTATAGGCCCCTTTTAGACACTGGAAGGCTGCTATGAGGTCTCCACGCAGCTTCCCTTCTCCAGGCTGAACAGCCCCACCTTTCCCAGCCTGTCTTCATACAGGAGGTGCTCCAGTCCTCTTATCATCCTTGTGGCCCTCCTCTGGACTTGCTCCAACAGCTCCCTGTCCTTCTTAATGTTGAGGACACCAGAACTGGACACAATACTCCAAGTGAGGTCTCACAAGAGCAGAGTAGAGGGGTAGGATCACGTCCTTTGACCTGCTGGTCACACTTCTTTTGATGCAGCCCAGGATACGGTTGGCTTTCTGGGCTGCAAGCACACACTGAAGCCAGTTCATGTCAAGCTTTTCATCAACCACCACCCCCAAGTCCTTCTCCACAAGGCTGCTCTGAATCTCTTCTCCGCCCAACCTGTAGCTGTGCCTGGGATTGCCCCAACCCAGGTGTAGATCCTTGCACTTTGCTATGCTGAACTTTATGAGGTTGGCACTGGCCCACCTCTCAAGTGTGTCAAGGTCCCTCTGGACAGCATCCCTTCCCTCCAGTGTATCAACCGAACCATACAGCTTAATATCATCAGCAAACTCACTCAAGGTGCACTCAATCCCACTGTCCAGCACTGATATAATGTTATCACTTTCATTTTTTTTTTTTTTTTACATAGTGCTCAAATACTTGGTAATTGGCCTGATCGTAGCTTCTTATTAGCAACCAAAAATTAATTTAAAGGCCACCTTAAGTAAAAAAGCAGCACTAGTACCGACACAGAACATGAGCTAAATTGCAAACTGAGATAAGCAGACTCTTACCTGAACCTTGATGTTTTAAATTTCTTCTTAGATATCACTACAGGTGGTTTCTCAGAATAATGCAGGCGTAATCTTATTTCTGTTTGACATGTCAGCCACCCAGTATCCACAGTTTCAATACCATCTAGCAAAAATTCAACAAAAAGTAGAAGACTTTAATAACTTATTTTAGGGAGATCTATCAGTTTAATATACAAAAAATATAAATACAGTTCTGACACCATCTTCTAGACAATCCTCCTTATCACCTGCCTTATTCGATAGTATTTCCAGAGCATATTTTGAGTGCATCCTTCCACCTGTCTTTTCTGAACTACCCAGAACAGATCCTGCAGGTTTTTGCTGGCTTTAAAGGCGATTAAATAGGAACAATGATCCCTGCCAGCTTCACATGTAAACTAACTGCAGGAGAGCACTAAGTATTCCAGTGTTAGTTTTATTTATGGTATCAAGGTCTAAATCTCCAAAGGTAGACATAACATTCCCTTATCCTGGGATCTCTCAAAACATGGAATAACACTGACAGAAAGTCTGAAGATTCACATGCAACTGGAGACTCCCCATTTCTACTGAGAAACAGTGTCAAATTAGCTCATGATAACCACTGCTAGTAACACAGTGTAAGTCTGCAGGATAGGATATAACAATAGATATGATGGGGAAACAAAGCATGGAGCAGAATCCTCAACCTCACCATTAGGACAAAGAAAGCCTGTAAGCAGGATGTCCAGAAAGCGTAAGCTGCCAGTCGAGGTGCTGGAGCTAACCCCGCAGTTTTGAAGAGTTCCTAGGAAAGCTTATCATTCAGTGACGATATGAAGAAAAATGGAGAAGCTTTAAGGGCAGTATGAGACATGACAGAGTTACCTCAGGCACCACAGAATTAAGCGTTAAGTAAGAGGTGGGTTAGAACTGCCAAAAATGAGACGTATGCACACACAAGAACATGAGGTTTAAGCTTATGAGAGGTTTTGGCAGTTATGTGGCTAACTGAAGAGGCAGATTGTGCACATTGAGTGTAAGTGATAATATTTCTGTAGGCAAGAGTCTTATTTCTAGGGCTAGGTTTTAGAAGAAAGCTAAGTCTATTCTGTATTTCCAAATATACATGCTCATGATCTAGTGTGCAAATTTCAACACCAGCATACTGGCAATATTTAAACTCTTCCTAGCAGCCTTTCATTAACATTAGAAAGGTTTACAGCCCGAGTATGAATTCGCAAATTCTAGATAAGAAAATAACCACATAAGCAGAGAAAACAATCACAGGCAATTCCTGTCAAAACTTTGTATTTCAAATATTTTTCGACTATAGAATTTTTAAAATTAAATACGTGGTTAAGAGTAAAGGTCAAGATATCCCACTTACTACAGATTCCAAAGTGGCCGTCGTCAATAGAAATTTCATTTTCTAGAATTAAAAGGAGGGAAACAGAATGAAAGAAATTAAATTGTATTCACATTATAAAGAATCACTTCCAAGTTATATTAACTGTACTTTTCCACTTCACTTAAAGTATAACTAATAAAAAGTAGGAAAACTGAAACAGATGAAAAGCATGTTTACTGCAACCATCTGTAAAGCTTTTTCCTAATTTATGCCTTTTTTTTTTTAGTTTCTGCAAGGAAAAACAATCAACGCAAAAGATGCCAAGACACTTTACCTACAGTTACCTGAACTGAGAAAAGTAAGGAGGCTGCATCATTTCCTAGTTTGCTGCAGTATTTTGACGATATCTACATCCTACTAGAATCTAAGATGCTTTTCTTATTAGTGTCAAAGACATTTAAGCTTCTTGCAAGCATACAAGAAAGCTGTCCTCCTGCCCTCCTGCACATTTATAGCTAAAGCTTCTAAATCAATTAAAATGCTTATTCTGTCCACATGACAGAAACCAACCTAAGATGAAATATTTAAACCACTTATTTCACACTTGCTTTTATCCTTACCCTCTCCAAAGTTTTAGTAACTGAAATCTTAAGGCACTAAGTAAATTCACCAGCATTAACAGAATTGCCTTAGTCTAAAACTACAGATTTCTCAAAACATAAATCTTAACAAAAACTTGTCTCTATAGCCATTAATCCCATCTTTTTCTAAGAAGAATCATGGGCCTGACCTCTATTTTTAATAACCACAAGCAACAATTCAGGATAGTAACGACCAAGTACTAACATTCTGGGTTTGCTGCACTTTCTTAAAGAGTGCTTATGAAGCACTGGGTATTTCTTAGGGGAAAATTCCTAACTGTTTGGAATGAATTTAACTGAATTTAGAGATAAAGTCTAGATCCTAACAGAGGGTAGTCTGCCTCCCTAATCAGTTACTGACAAATACAGAAACAACCTTGTTGCAGGAATAGAAACACAACTAATTCAATTGAAAAAAAATAATTAAGGGGCAGGGAAATTATCATGATACTATTCATGTTTAACAAGCAGTTTCTTCGATACCACCTTCTCTCTAGAAGACATTTTTTCACTGCATCAGAAAGTACTTAACAGATATGAACTCCTAAGTATGGGGGGAATACCAGGTTTTTTATATCCTAGGCGCATAAAACATGCCATCCCATAGCACCACAAGAAATGTCGATTACAAGCTACATTCAAAGGTTATACCAGTCACTCTTAAAAACCATACTTTTCCCCTGTACAGAAAAGCGTTAGGAACTTGTATGCAAGTCCGCATGCCACCTTTTCTTCCAGCAAAATAAATTGCTGGGTATTTAAACTCATTCATGTTTCTGTTTAAATTAATCCATTTACTTAAAAGAAGCCTAATTAAGAATTTTTGCCTTAAAATTTCACTAATGAAATAGTAGTTAAATAAAGACAGCAGTGACTTCACACCCTCCCCCTCCCCACATGTTCTCTGAAAAAATAATATGGATCCTTAGTCTCAAAGAATTAAACTTACAGAAAATTAATCCAATTCCAAATTAGAAAAAAAAAAAAGGGGGGGGGGGGGGGGAAAACCAAACCCAATCCACATTATCTTAAGGATGGCAGAAAAGAGCTTCACATCCCCTCCATTTTTAAGCCATTTATTTTTATATATATTTTTTGAGAGTAAGGCCCATGTTGCACAAAGAAAAAGTTTATACTTTGAAAACATTCATAAAGTTACGTATTTTAAAACTATAGTTATCAATGCCTCTAAATCAATGTGCAGCATATCAGCAATCTTATGCATATGCCTCAAACAGATGCAGTTGATGCCCATACCTAAAGGGGTAATTGATCGTGGTTGTAGATGAGTCTCCCACGTGTGAACTATGACTTCGCAGGGACC
This sequence comes from Nestor notabilis, assembly GCF_000696875.1. Taxonomy (NCBI): domain Eukaryota; kingdom Metazoa; phylum Chordata; class Aves; order Psittaciformes; family Psittacidae; genus Nestor; species Nestor notabilis. The sequence continues at coordinate 28,728 of NW_009937742.1, forward strand.
ATCGATAGTCTGTAATTTAAAAGTTAAATGTCTGCAATAATTTCTTTTGTTATATCTGATTTTCTACCCATGAAGCTGTTTGGGATGGTTGTGAACTAAACTTACAGATTTAAGAAAGAAAAAGTAGGAGAAAGAAAAAGAGACGGGGGGACAAAGAGAGAGAATGAAAGAGAAAGAAAGAAAATAGATCAGGCTTGTTTCTTACCCCTGCAACTGCTGATGACACTACCTGATGCGTCAGGCATACATACGACAAAACTTGTGACAAAGTCTGACAGGGTGGAGAATTAAAGTTATTAAATCTTTATTGCTTACAGCTACTCCACTGGACTACTTTAGCTTCCTTCAGATACAAAAAGCCCCAGAGGGTCTCTGAAGTCATTCAGCATGCTTGCTTTTTTCTTAAGATACTACAGCAAAAATTCATGAAAAAAAACCCCCATATCCCACATTTCTAATTCCAAACATCACTCAGCATCTACTCATGCAGTTAACAGTTGCAGAGGCGGGTTCTCCCTCAAAATTGGCTTGACGAATTCAAAGTCTGTAAAGCACCGTTACTTCATTTGTGGTACAGAAGAGCAAATTATTTGCCATCTAATTAAAACATAAATACTTGATCCAGTCAGCCAGCAGTGAAGCCCCTGCTGTCTATTCCATCTGAAGCAAGGTAAATTAAGATTCTTCCACCAAAAAAAAGAATTACTGTCCCTCAAAAGACTACATTTGTTGACAGACATAGCCAAGACTCAGATTGGTATTCAGAACAGTAACTTAATCTCTTCTTTCAGAACAATTAAGTTTGAAATAGCTTTCTAGGAAAAAGAATTTTAGGTAACCACTGGCCAAGAACAGAAAGAACATGTCTGATTCCCAGCTCAGTCACCCCGAGACATTTCTCTTAACAGTGTGTGGTTGCTACTATCTGTCACAAGAACCACTGTCAAATAGCTGCAGAGTTTCTCATTTTGATGTTTTGTGCCTAAGTGACTCTTATTTCCAAAAAGAGTTGCTACTAGCACCAGAGTCATATAAGCTTCAATGCCAACTTATCCCAGTACTTCGGGTTCCTGTTTAACTAGATTTCAGATCAACAGAGACTTTGAGACAAACTTCAAACTCAGCAGTGTAATTACACAGTACTATAATGCTTTGTTATCTTAAAAATCACTGAATCAATTCTTTAGTAGCAGATAGGATTTCTCAACATGTATCAAACACATTTAATCTACTCTGGTTTTGATGAGTTAATAGCAAACACCAAATACTTAAAAACTACTCAACAAATAGATGGGTTTGCTCTGTCTTACCTAAAAGCAATTCATTTTTTCTAAAGAATTCAGAGACATCCATACTTAAGGGTCACGTCAGAATAAAATACATAAAGTCATGCTTTAAAGATAGAATGCATGTAAATATGAACAAAATAAGATGATAGTGTTGTTCTCAATTCCTGTTATAGGGCAGTTTTAATTCCCATCCTCTCACTGCTGCCACAATGATCACTTTCATGGACTTCTAGAAAAGTAAATAATAAGAAGCTTCTTTCCCCTTTTTCCACAGAAATCCACATGTGAATGTCACAATTTCTGTTCCTGAAGGTGAAACCTGTGTTTGCCAGCAGGGAGGATATAATTTCCTAACACCATACAGGCCTGCAAGCTCTCCAACACCAACTCCCATGAACACCTACAGAACTTGTGCTTGTGAACCTGGGGAATGCAAATCTGCCCTAACACAGATTAAGCAGTTCCCTTCAAAAAGTAAGCAAAGGTTTTTCCTTGTAGAAACTCCCAACCTACTGTGTTAAAATTAGAATACCAGGTTGTTTCTTATGCTACTGTTAATGTTCATTTTAATTTTAGGTTCTAAAACTATGAATGAGAATACAAGTAACATTATCCCAACAATAAGACCAACATGCTGGATACATGCAGCAAAATTTCATCCCCTGAAAGGAATACAGCGGTCTGATTAGACAGTCCCCAACACGACAGGGATGTTGACCTGCTTGAGTGAGTCCAGAGGAGGCTACAAAGATGATCAGGGGGCTGGACCTCTGCTATGGAGACAGGGTGAGAGAGCTGGGCTTGTTCAGCCTGGAGAAGAGAAGGCTCTGGGGAAACCTTGTAACAGTCTTCCAATACCTAAAGGGAGCCTACAGGAGATCTGGAGAGGGACTTTTTACAAGGGCATGTAGTAACAGGACAAAGGGGAATGGCTTTAAACTGACAGAGGGGAGATTGAGATGAGCTCTTAGGCAGAAGTTCTTCCCTGTGAGGGTGCTGAGGCACTGGCATAGGTTGCCCAGAGAAACTGTGGCTGCCCCATCCCTGGCAGAGGGGTTGGAACTAGATGAGTTTAAGTCTCCTTCCAGCCCAAACCATTCTGTGATTCTATGACTTAATCCCAGAAACCCACAAACACTTTCTACACTAAAAAAAGCCAAGGAAACCACCTGGAAAAAAAGGGCACTGGATTAGAGAACAGGCACAGATGTGACTGTGAGGCCTCTTGCAATCCCTGTTCAACCCATCTTGGTGTTTATAGGTGTTTAAATAATGTTTTAATCCCATGTAACAGAAGCCAGCGTTAAAATGAGGTTAAAATCTGACATAATTTCAGTGCCATATCCTGACCACATCTGAACAACAGCCCAGTTCAGATCAGCCTGGAGCAGAAGTTAACAATGTGTCATCAGTGGCCATAGTATGGTAAGGTTACCTGAAGAGTCAGCCTCTGCTAGGACAGTTTCAAAAGGCCAATCCAAATCAAGCATTTGAGTGGGCAGTAGTCCAAGATTATAGTAAGGGGCACTGTATGGTATGGATCTCTCTCTACTAGAATACAGATTTTTCTTTATAAAGCAAATATGTAAAAAATAACGTTGCTTGATTTGTATTTAGCTGAGCATCTGATGCAATTTTAAAGCTCTTAAAGGACTTTCAAGAATTTTCTTCCATGAAGTGCTTGTGTTCTCAGTACAATTAAAACATAAAAGCACTTCGGTAGATGTTTAAATTGTACTTCAGGAGGCCAGTTCCAAACTTCATGATCCAAAGCAACATAACAGAGTAGGCATTAGGGAAAACAAAATATGATGTTAAGAACACTACCCAGCTACTTTTATCCAACTGCACTTCTTAAAACTATGTGTCAAGAATATTAACCTACTTCAAGAACATGAAACAGCCAAGTGAATTACACTGAACTGCCAGTGAAGGATTTCTGACAAAAATCTCTCTGGGTTTCTGTACCATGTAAGAGACAATAATTAAGCACAAAACCAAACCATCAACCAAAGTCATTCAGCCATCATAACTAACTTTGTAAGGCAACAGCACATATAAGCCACCTGCCAGGAAGCTCTGAGCTAAATAGAGATTTTTTTAGCTCTAGTATTTCTGAGAACAGTTTAACACACAGCCTGCTATCTCAGTACATCACAGCAGAGGTGTTCCTTTGTTACTATCAGGTTAATGGGTTACTAGTCTAGCAAAAGCTTTTCTAAGGCATTCTGATATTAAAGAAATTACTGAGTGTAGACCTAAGTTTCACCTTTATTACTATATTCCATGCACTAAACGCATTCGATTTATTTACATTTCAGAAAATGTAAATTTAAGCCTCATTTGAAACCTCTATAATTAAGCAATAATCCCACAAGTGTGAAAAACGTTCACAATCTACTTTTAATAGTCCTGCTACATGCATGGATAGCTTAGTTATTTCACACTTCCCTTGAAATAAACCATCTAAACTTACATGCTTATTTAATGTTGGAAAAATAAACATAGAACACAGCTTAATGAGTAAGGTATGTATTTACCTTACTAAAGTCTTCAAAGATGCACGATGCAAACAATACATATGAAAACATTCTTCTAAAGCATGCAGTATACAGAAGACTTAAATTCCACATAAGGGGTATTTGGTGTGTCTCACACCCCACACACACCCCCAGCAGACAGTATGTGTAGAATAAATTATGGGAATATCTTCACAATAAGGTAAGTGGTACTGGACTATGTTTAAGGAACAAACAAACCTCAAGCAAAACAGTTTAAACTACCATCTTATTTCATCAAGTGAATGTATTTACTTTTAAAATGCTTAAGATAAGTTATAATTAACATGCTTACAATATAGTAAAAGCTCTTGATATGCAGGAGCAATGACTTGCACCAATTTTATAGCAAAATGCTCTTTGTATATACACTCATTTACACAAAAATTCTACAAATTTCACTATATTAAGTAAAAAATTTATGTAAGCACAATCATGTTAATACTGAAGGGCTTCAGTGCAAATGAACTAAACTGCCCATCACATTGTACTATCTTTCAAACAAAATAATTTAATAGAGATTACTCTTAAAGGGAGATGAGGAAAATACTTTCCTATTTGTTATGGTGAGGGATTTTTTTCTCCAAAAAAATGTGATTATATTTATTTTCACATCTAGTCTGTAGCAATATTTTGAATAATATGAGAACTATTTCTCTGTATCTATGTATGTATGTATGTAACTATGTATCACCCCCAGCTTTGCCACCATATCCATCTCAAGCATCCTCAAAGACACAATTGATCTGGAAAGAAGGAAACACTAGCTTCAACTGGATACATCTTCAGCATGATTTATTCAATTGTGGTGTCAATTCCATATATTCTGACTTTAACATATTTAAGACTATCCAGAATAATTTTACTTAGAAGTACCTTTTCCTTATCAGAGTTGTTAATGCTGAAGTCCTCCATACAGTGTCTCATTTGCACTATACTGTGCATTATATTTCTGTTAGAACTAAGGGATCCTTTTTCATTGTTCCTCTAAAAATTTACAAAAAGAGGAAGAAAACATTGTAGCTGGAATTCTCTTCTTCGGAAGACTTTGTGTTATAAGAAATAAAGCCCTATGTACTTAACAGGTACAGGCTAGACACCACTAAATGGATAACCATTTACCCTGGCATTTCACATTTTGTTTTGCAGGGTGGTTTTCTTTTTTGCTCCTTTTTATACATAGTAGCTCTTTACGCTGTATTCCATAAAATTTATACTTACCTTGGCAGACTCTGCATCACACGGTACATAAAGCGTGCACGATACAGAGCACCTACTTAAAGAAACACACTCACCAATACATATTGTAAGCTTTTTCAAATGTTAAAACAGAAATTGTGTTGTCTATGAGCATGTTTTCTGCCCATCTGTTCTCACTAAGCATGCTTTTTCTAGTGTGCTATTGCTTACATTTTAAACTTACAGGCATCTGTGAAAAACGTAAGAGCTGGTAGGTTGCAAGAACTGATCTACTTTTGGCCTCAGAAAAAGAAATCTATTATTGGCCTTCCCTTCTTTTGCCTCAGAATAACAACTTAAACATCAGTTTCAGATTAGACTATTTTCACATGCCATAATGAAAGACAGAATCGTGTTTCATTTAAAATTAGTATCCTTCACAGAGATGATACCTTTGTCAAATATTTTTTTCAGTGAAAGAAAGGCTAGTCCAGCTGACACACACTTACACTCTTGACAGTAATTTAAAATACACAGAAGGTATAGACCAATGATTCTATAACTTCTTTGCATATATAGCTACAGCCTTCATAATCCCAATTTCAATGAAGAACTAAGGCCCAGGGTAAATAGCTACAGGATATTAATAGAGTAAGAAATACAGCAAAGATAGCTTTAAATGGGTTATTTCTTACCATTTTTACTTGTTATTAATAAAACCAATTACAGAGTAGTGCTTATTTTCCCAACTTAGTCCAACTCTTTTTCTGGATGCAGTCTCATCCCTACTCTGAAGGGTAAGTAGTCTGAATCATACTTACCCAGTATAATTGTCACAGACCAGAAGACTAACACATACATTCAACTCACATGCAACTCTGACATCAGTACCTGTAAAACCACAGGTGGGTCTGTCTCCTGGGTTCCCCCTCACCTCAGTCATGCAAATACCTATATACAAACCTAGACAAAACACTGGGATGCCCCATTCCTTGTTTCACCTTTTCACTCCAAGAGATTAACACAGGTTAATTATGCAGCACAAAAGCTAGTTAATACTTCTCATGCTTCACCACAAAAATTCCACAGTAGTTTTCAAATCTGTAGCAGATTTGGCAAATTTAAATCCACCTGCTTACATTAACTATTTTTCTCTTGCTATCACTTACTTCTGTGTTAGAGATCCTTACCCTGCTGAAGTCCATATTCAATTATAAATGTACAAGTTGTTATAGCCATACTACAACTAATGAGAACTTCACCGTATCACTTCATCTTTATAACCATGTCAGGCATTTCACTATCACTGCAATTTTTAACACATTAACACTGGTAAAAGAGAGAAGACAATTTAACAAAAATAATGGCATATGGTCATGTATTACCAGAAGTGAACTGCTTGTATTTCCACAAGTGCTTTAATGTTTCATATGTTGCAATTTAAGATTTCTTTCTAAAAACTCAAGTTTAACTCAGAAAATCCTTTTTACTTCAAATAAGGGAATTTTTTTACTAGGGATGAGCCAACTTAAAATAGAAAAGGTTGTACATACCTTAGGTTCTAGGAAGTACCCTTTAAAATAACGATAACAAACAGGAACTCCTCTAGGAAGTGCTACAGTGGTTTTCCATAATTCACTGTGGGGGAAAAAAAAAAAAACCAAGAACAAAACAGTTTCCAAATGCAGCCTAACAGCACCTCAGACATACATCTGTCCTAAGTGATATTCTAAAATACAGTTTGGCATACTCTTGCAATAAAGATTTTTACAAGGTAACAGCCAAATATGCACAAAGTACAATAATACTTAAACTGAAATTGCACTTTCTAATCATAAGATCTGAAGTGCTCTAATGGAGCAAGAATTCTCATCCTCATTTAACAGATGGGGAAAACATGATGAAATAATCCAGGAACTCATTCAAGATCACACAGCAAGTCACTGACAGAATTATAAATACATCCTGAAAGGCCTATTTTCCTGCATCATACAAACAGTGACAGGCTGGATACCATTTTAAGAAAACACTGAATTCCACTGCTGCATTTAAACTTTCTTCTTATACAGTCATGTTTATATACACACAAACCACTTCTTCCCATCTCTTTATAGCTACAATAATGTATTGTATAGATTAAAAAAAATAAACATTATATGATTCTATAAAGGTCTCCTGTAATTTGCTGTATAATTCTGGGACTGAGAATTATCCACAGCAGTTTCTTGCTCAAAATGTCTACAACTAAACTACTGAAATATGCCAGTCACAACAGTTGAAGCATCATTTGTAACTAGAAAAGCATACTCAAGTTAAACATTTTCTTAGACACATTCCTAAACATACAAAATGTTCAAGGGCAACACGGGAATTTTACTAACAGTAAAATTTTACTCAGTATCTTACGAACTCAAAGCCAGAGTAAGTTTGCTGGTCCAGAACTCCAGCTACTTCAAAGGGAACAAATAAACACCCCCAAAACCCAACTCACTGGTCATCAGTTTGGAGGACCACTGCAAGTTGTGGATTCCAATTTCCCAAAGTACTGCAGCTCCCGCATATTGCAAAAACCTCTCCTAAAAAAACAACCCAAACAGAAGAACCCCACAATCATCATTACTCGAGCATGTATGGAATTAAGAAGTATAGCCTACATAGTCAAACTTTCAAATATTTTAAATATACACCCCAGAGACATCCATCTAAACTCCCTCTTTCTGGTTCAAAAAGGCAGAAAGGTATTTTTTCCCCCCACCCAAAACAACGGCATTTTCTTCACCATCATAAGGATCTCACTGACAGAGGAACTAGGTTTTTTTAGTTTTGAGGAAGTCCTTATGCCTCTCCAATCGTATCCATTTTTTCCAGTTATACAGGTTAATCTAGTAAGAGATATCACCAGGATTGCTTATGAAAGAAACCCTTGCAGACCCAAGAATTGGGAGGGGAGGGAAGGATTTACAAAAGCTAAGAATTAAGTAAGATAATTTGTTCCTAAAAACGGTTTACTGAAATAATTTTAGAGAACATCTTGATCTACAGTACTTTTTTTTTTAATATAAATTTTTTTTGTTCCGATTTATTGAGGGGGATTAGATTAAGCTTTTTGGATGCTCGCTGTAAGCAGACATATGCAGACAAAGACCATCTGTATATTTACTACACAATTCACTGCACACAATTGCCTAGGTCAGGTGCTTTACCTTTTTCCACTCTGTACTGAGGCATATTATGGTTTGGTTTTGCAAGGAGGAGATAAAGGGGAGAGGGAAGATCACCTAAATACCACACAGTTAGATACTAAAGAGAAGCTAAAATTCTTTTAATATCCCTTTAAAATAGCCGCATTTAGTAAACCTTAGTGTACGTGCCAGCTAAACTCTGAAGTGCCATCTAAATTATATTCCTCTTAGTAGCAGGTGGTTAGAATAGTTTTCTGGCCTTCCATTTTTAAATGAACATGGATGAACATCCAGTGAATACTTACCTCTTAAAGCACAACACACAAAAAGCAACATTTGAATAAGATGCAGTCACCCCTAAACTCACTCGGACAGTTACACTGCAAGGCTGAACCAGGATCTGTAAAACACTGCTTAAATTATCCCAGGAAAGGCACAAGTGAAATGCAGGATAAACTGCAACTGCTTTTCCGAAGGCAATTCTAAACTCAGCAGGGTTTGGTTTTGTGTTTTAAATTCAGGGGTCTTCAACTCCTCCCCTCCCCTTGCCAGGTAATCCAATGCTGCCACTGGCAGAGCTCCTTCAGCTACAGCAAAGAGGAAACTACTCCAAGGCTTCTGCCCAGTCTCAAAGTTTGCAACAGCATAGCTGATGTTGCAATCTCTCTGCTTTGGCCAGCTCTGTTGAGCAATGTATAGATAGGAGCTAGAAGCTCCAGTTTTTCTTTCCTAAGAACTAATCTTTGGCCACCTAGCAGTCTCTTGGTATGGGACTGTGTCCTAATGAAAACCTAAAGAAGTCACAGCCAGTAACCAGTGACCCTCTTCCTTCCGCTAGGATGAGGTAAAAATGAAACACTGCATGTCACAAATACATAAAAGCCTTATGTCAGTCATAACCAATGTTGTCTCCCAAAGTGGTTTGGCAAGAGGGAGTGAGTCAAAGCATTATTCCTATGCTAGTGATGCTCTTTCATCCTGCCAGTTAGCCAGGCGTTGACATCAACAGGAAGGGACAGTGATGAGAACACAGGGAGCAGGTTAGCGCTCAAGGTAAGGGTTCCTGTCTCACCAACTAGCTACTCACCATGGTGATCTTACATAATCAGTACATGACATTTCTAAATAACCTCAAATGTTGCTGTTTGTAGAACTGTTGGTAGCTCTGAAAACCTCTCTTCTCTCACAAGACTGCACCTTGCCACTGCTGCATCTCAAAGCTCTTCTTCCCAGTCGAAAGCAGCAGTATCAATATTGTCATAAGAAGCAGCAGCCTTCGGTTTCACCTCTTTATGCCATACACATGGTAAGTATTTCCAGACAATTCTCTGTAACCTGCTAGTGAGGCAGGATCCAGTTCTCCCTAATCATTTATTTTTTTGCGGACATTATCAGTACAAGAAGAAGTTACACATGCAAAGATAACTTTGTTGGTACCAGTGCCATCACAACTGTGGAAGCAACAGACTGAGAAACAGAACAGGCCAATGCACGCTTGACAAGCCCAGTTCAGAACATAAATACTCATTTCCATGGAATAAAAAGTTACAGACAGAACACTGCTTTTAAAAATAAAAATTTTGCCATCAAAATCTCTAGCATACTATGAAATTGCTGCTTGAAGAAAAAGGTAAAAACTAATTCTCAAATCTCATTTTCAAATTCCTATGTGAATTTTTTTATTAATGTATTATACAAGGATTTATTTTTATGTTTGAACTGACGTGCTCTTTTTTCCCTGAGGAAAACAGACAAGGCAGCCTTTCAACATTCACTTTTCTTCAGTTTTCTTATACACCATATAAGAAAAACGAGAAAGCACAATTTGAGTACCTGGTACTGATGGTCCTCTCACTGCAAAAGTGACTTGAGAAGAGGTCATAACTGCAGAACTTCCGTCTCAGGATGGCTGAAATCTCCTGTAGTGGGTGGAAAAAAAAACACTGCATTTCAGGAACAGTGCACTACATCCGTTGCTGTCCTAAGTAAGAGGAAACAGATCCCACCACTTATAGGGAAGTAAGCCACTAGTGATGTTACTGTGAGTGAACAGTAAGAATAGAGAAGTCTTTAAAACCAGCAGCAGCCACAAAAAACAGCATCCAGCTGTAGAAGAGACTGTTGCGACACTGGCTCGAGAAAAAGACTACTAAATCAAATACCACATGGAAGTACCACTATCATGCAGCATTCATCAGTCTTGAGATAAGATTTTTCAAAAACCTGTTTTGACTGATTTTGCTCCCAAAGAGGTAACTGGAAATTGTAATACATTTCAGTTTATGACCTTTGGAAAGCAGTAACTTCTCACTGTCTCATCTATGTTATTATTTAGCATCCTCTTCAGTATACAAGAAAGGCTTCACAGACAAGCACTACCACCTTTCTGGTGGTGTTCATCACCTTGGACTCTGCTCCCCTACCAATACTTCCAGCCTTTTACACGGAGCACCAGCAACTAGAAGCACTAAGCAGTCTTGAAAACACTGCAGCAAGAAGGGACTCCCTATAGCCAGGACAGCAGCAGGAGGATTGACCCTGCTTCAATTTTCTACCCTCCTCCAATAAACAATACCTTGATGGGGAAAAAAAAGCTGGCAGAATCCCACTCTCCCCATTACAGCAGAAACACTATTGATGTAACATATCTTTTTATATTATTTAAGAAATCATACCAAAGTCCAAGTCTGGATGTTGCTAGATTAACTGTCATCACTCAAGTATATTCCTTTGGACATGGACTACAAAATAATCATACTAATTATACGAAAAACTAACTTTGCAATGCTCTCAACTAATCCATTTCTTTATATCACCGGGGGGGGGGTGGGTGTATTTTTTGTTGTGGACTTTTCTTGGTTTTGATTTGCTTTAAACCAAACAGGTAGAACATTTTTATTGCTATTTTTGAACACGGAAGAAAGCACTTTATTAGGATAGTTTTTATTGCTATTTTTGAGCTGGAAAAAGGCACTTTATTTTAGTACAATGTTGGCCAGCAGTCCTTTGGTAACAGCTTTAATAATAATGACAAGAAAAACTAATAGCACTATAGAAAAAAAATTACCTTTCACTAGCTCTACTACAAGCCCTTGCCGTCAAAGGGCACAGGGCAGTTTAACAGAATCAAGAAAAGCTGTAGAAAGTCAGATATACCACATAGGGGGAGAAAATCTCATAATCAATGCACATCCTCCTGGGCAATCAAAGCTAGTTAGAAGATGTTTAAACATCTGCTATTTTTCTTCTGGATCTTCTCTTTCTCTCTATCTATCCCTTCTCTAACTATTGCTGCCTTTACTTTATATTCCTTTTTCTCCTCCCTTATTTCCTTCTCTCCACGTCAAGGGAGATGATTTTTCAATGCCAAAATGAGAACAAGAAAATGGCAGCAATATAGATGTTTGTGGTCACATATTCTAATTCTACATGTAATCATTTACAAGTAACATATCTGTAAATGATAAAATCCCGAACTACAGATGCTGGAAACAAACTCAATTAACAGGAATTCCATGAAGGGCACACCCATTATGAATTTTGTCACATGTGTGTCATTAGGTGGTCTGTGCATTAACAGTGACACATTCTAGCATTTATTTTTAGCAGTTATATATAGACACAGAAGCGCCGCATGTTTCAGTGCTGAAACTAAAATTGGAGTTGTGAAACTGGTCCCATATGACAAGAAAATCCTCAGTTTAAAGCAGAGAACATAAACTACTAGTATGCATTTATGATGAGACTGAATAGTTGAGGCCCTGGCTGCGTTCACCAACTTGTCCTTGCCTGGACACCCTTTAATTGCAAAGGCAAAGGAGCCAAAGGGGAGATGAAGTAGGCAAAAATGCCTTGCCAAACACAGCAGGTAAGTGGCAGCTGAAGCCTGAACCCACTTCCCCAAAGCAAGAACAGGCTTTTGCCTTGTAAAAAAAGCCGTCTTCAAAGCTGATGCAACATAGAATCACCAAATAGTTAGGGTTGGAAAGGACCTCAAGATCATCTAGTTCCAACTCCCCTGCCATGTGCAGGGACACCACACACTAAAACATGTCACCCAAGATTCAAAAATCAAAATTGACAAAAGTCAGCATGTCTGTCTTCAAATTAACTACCTATCCATTCCTAGAGAAAAAAATCTGAAACCCTGTTAAGTCTATGAAGCTTTCAGCCAACCTTGTAAAAATTCCACGCACTTACTTGCAAAACATCTGTAGGCTTTTTTAAACCACCTGGTAAAAGATTACTACTTTTCTATATAACAGTAGTTAATCGTATTGAGACTTTCATAAACTGATTTTCTAAAGCTGTCTAAAATTCTACTCAAAAGGCATTTTATCTTAAACCTGTCCAAAGGATGTGTAACAGGAGAAGAAAAACCTCTGGTTTACATCACCAAACACAGGCACAATTTTTCTAGCAGAAATGCAGCTACAGGTACTGCACTGTCACCCATGTTTAGGGTCTAAGTATTACCCCTCTTTTTGAAGAAGCATCTTTTCTAGCAGAAACACATAGCAAAAACTAGATTGGCTTGATTCGTTAACAAAAAGCGTATGTTTTATATTATCATGTACTTATAAAGCATTCTGTACTTTCAAGATGCAATACAAAAATGCTTTATTTAGGAGAAATAAAAAAAATCGTAAGTTTAGCTGTCTAGCTACTGATGGTTCCTTAGAAGAACTTAATTCCCAGGAGGGAAGTGATAAATCCTAGACATTCAAATTCTCTGGCCGGTAGGTGTCAGGCAATCTTTTAAACCCTATGTTTCTTCCTTCAGATTTTCAGCATTGCCTCACCAAAGCAGCTGACAAAAACCAGCAAAATCCTCTCCACTCCCCACACCTATAAAAATGGACTGTTTGGGAGAATGAAGAGACTCCTTAGCTTGAAGGGGTGGTAACTGTATGCTTAAGGGAACTGAAACAAGTTAAGAACAGTTACAATGAAAAACGCTTCCTAATCAGCAAATATTAACAGAGCCAACCAAGCAGATTTACAAACTAGAAGTCCTTGTGCAACAACCATTTTAAAATCAACCTTTGGGTTCAAAAGTATGAAAACTGTATTCACATTTGCTGCAGCTACATGCCTCCAAATGCTACCTGAAGCGCAGCCTCTCATCCTATGTTCCACTTCCTCCCTTTGTTCAGCTTTTAGAGTGCAACTACATACAAGCAAGCAACGAACACCTGAATCTCAGGCATTTCCTCATGGGAAGAAGGTTTCATTCAGGTACACATTCACACAATGATATCAGCACTTCACTAAAAACAAATAAACAACAAAACAAAAACCCCTAAGTGTTTACTTACCTAGATTCTTGCTTTTCTAACAGAAACGTTCTTTCCCCTGCCATGTCACAGTTCAAGCCTCTCTCACACTCTCCTCCCTGAACAAAGCAAACCCTTACCTTTCACAGTAAGGGTTCCCAATGATATGGTGAGTGCACAGCAGCAGCGCCCTGAGTCCTGGGGCTGTACTAACCTGCCTTTAAAAGCTTGACTCAGGTAACCCTGCCCACCAACCAACCTCACCCACAGCCTGTCTGCAAGGCTTTCAAAGCAGAGGCAAGATCAACAGCCTCGTAGGTATGCTCATGTGCAATCTTGGTTCCTCTGCCACAGCACAAAGCTCTCCTTATAGTCTTAGGCAGAAAGAAAAGCAACTGGGAATGCTGCAATTTCAGAAATCCACTTACTTGGCTTTATACACCAAAAGAAAAGCAATGAAGATTTTAAGCATAGTACCCAGCAGGCTGAACAGACAAGAAAAAATGTACTCTTTGTTCTAATATTGCCTATAAAGCTTTCCTTTCTCAATCTGCTCCTCCTCCTAGACACCTGAAGGAGCACAAGAGCAACAGGAGTTCATGTCTTTACCTAAATAACAGTGAACACAAGCTCTCCCCTCCTCATTCTAGAAAGGCATTTCTAGAAGATGTGGGCAAACAGCTGTGGACCCCTAACGGCACTTGGAAGAAGAGAAAAGATGACATTTCAGACCCTCCTTCTGGCATAACACAATCAACTACTAAACAGCACTAAAATATCATAGCTTCCCTCTAAAATGACATAGCAAAGGTAGTCATGGATGGGCAAGACAATTTTTCAATGTAGTCAAAATATGCCAGAACATAGACTTAATTTAATAATTCCAAGATTGAAGTTCATTTGAACTTAGTGGCTTACAGGTCTGCTGGTACACAAAACCCTTTCAAGTAATAGATTACACACACACTCCCCCCTTAATTTCCTTAACCTTTGCAATACATTTGAAGATGTATTAATATATTTTAAGAGGTATTGGCTGTTTGCTATGCCATATCTTATACTCAGTATTTCAGGCTTAGATAAACATACACCAAGTAATCTGGGACAATCCTGCCATGTAGGAGCCTAACTTGCAAACACTGAACACATTTTAGACTCAAAAACTCAGAGCATTCATAAAGCCAGATGACACACTCTCCCTCGGCACAAGGGAGATTCTTAATAGCAACTCAAACAGGTTTTTGAGGATCTGACTTATAATGGTGTAAGGACAGTGTCTGAGGCAGGCTTGAAGTACGATGTGACCATTTTTTCCTACTGCAGAGACGTACACACCTGAAGGCCTTGGACTTGCTTTTTGCTGTATTGACAGAAGGCTTTCAAAATTAAGCAACTATACTGAGGTAGATCTGAATGAAAAGCTGACTTTATCAACAGAATTGGCTGTAAGGGCTGCAGAATGGTTGGTTTTACTCAGCAGCAGAAGGAAAAATATACATTAACATCTAATTATAGAAGAGAAGGGAAACAAACAAACCAAGCCTCAGTAAATTCTACACTAGCTTTCTAAACTGGGGGTACCCACAGGGAACATTTCCATTTAACTAATCAGAACTCATAAAAACAAAAGAGAAACAAAATGTTGATCTTCTGGTACATAAGAGAGCCAAAGTTTTGCAAGTTTTATCCTCACTAGGATGCAGCTAATGGGAGTGTAAACAACTTCATTTAAGCTCCTAGAATCTAGATGACCCAGATCATGAGACCATGACCTTTCGCATGGACTTAGCCAATGGAGGATAGTCAGCATCTGGCAACATGCTGATGAGAAAGCCAAAAAGCAGCAGGCTTACACTGAAACATACTGTGTGACATTTCTTCCCCTCAAAAAGCCCCAAAACGCTATCTAATAAACTATTAATAGGAATTTCTGATGTAAAGTTATCAACCCAAAACTCTCTTGGGTAACATTAAGGATGAATGGATAATAATACAGATTTTTCAATGATGGTGAAATATAACTTACAAAAGTATCTTTCTAATTGGTGAATTTTTTAAAGATAGCCAGGTATATACATTTTTTATATGTACTTAATGGCATTTTTCAATTAAAATGAGACAGCTCGGTACCTAGGTGCCATGATATTCCTGGAATGCATTTTAATATTTTCAAATATCTGGTTCTTACTGTAAGAATATTTGCAACCACTGTACTACTGGTTTTGCTTAGTTATCTGCAGAAAAATAAAGACTATCTGTGCACAAACAGGCTGTTCCATACCGTTAGCACACATTTCATCACAGACCATAGTGCAGACTACTGGCACTGCAAAAAGCAAACTAAGTTCCATTATTTCAAAACATCACTCCCTTCTTTTTTTTTTTGCATACAAAGATCAAAAGGGTAAGGACAAGAAGACTTACCCTTTTATTTTTCTGATATAAGGTGGAGGCATTCTCCACCTTAAAAGCACAGACTTAAGAGACGTATCAACACCAAGGAGAGGTCCAGTTCCAGCTTGCAGCAGCGGAAAGGTGCCACAGTCCCAGCCAAGTCATTCAACAGCCGAGAGTGCACGCTGGCAGGAGTGGGGCCAAGGCCAGGCACCACAGCTCCCTGCAAACTGCCCCAGGAAGCCTGCATTTGAACACTACCTTGCACTGCAGGACAAGATACTGCACTTGTATTTTGCCTTCTTGAAAGCTGTACTATATGCAGTAATAGAAATCCACCACCATGCATCAGATCTGGTGCTGTGCTGAACAGAGAGATGAGCCTAATCACACAAAACTGCTGGTTTAAGACTCAGTTTTATCATTTTTACTTACAGAATCAGACTCTAGAGCATAAAAATACTACTTCAGACTATACCTTTAATATTTAAATGACATATATTCAAACCCAATTAAACTTGTAGTATGAGGAACAGATGTTGTTGCTTGTGGTTGGTCCTAATAAGGTATCAGAATATTACAGACCACATCTAAAACAACAAATTAGGTATGTAATAAAATTAAGTAACAATAGTTGACAACACCTGGATTTAAGAACAAGGTCAGAGGATATGCCTATCAGGACATTCACTCTAACAAGTGAAGAATTTTTAGAAACAGCATTACAGCATCAACTCCTTCATTTTCACCCAAACAACCAGAAGGTTCTTCCTGCCCCCTCCTCCCTTTTTTCCGCTCCCTGCACCTTGACTGCGTGAGAAAGGACGGTCGCAAAGTCAGAAGCTCTCATACTGCATTGCAGTATTAACACTGGACAGAAAACAAACTTGCATACAAGATTTGGACACACTGATCTGATTCAAAGGCAGGAATTTGGCCCAATAGGGCTATGCTGACATTTAGAAAGAAGCAAAGCCTGAGTACTATTTCTGAAACAGCATCAAATTAACATACATAAAAATACCTTTAAGATGCTATTTTCAGTATCAATTTAACTATCCATTTGCAGGGCCAAGCCAGACCCGGTAATCAAGCACAAGATCCCTACCTGACATACTACATTGCCTATAATGCCTCTGCTTTGTTTTCAAGAAAAAGACCTTAATAGTTTTCAGCATGCTTATATACCTGTCCATGTAGCAGACTCTTCTGACTTAGCTATGTCACAGTAGTTCTACAGACAAGTTCTTAAAAAAGTAAATCAGAACAGCACCAGTTTGATTTCTCTTTGCTGAGGTGTTGTTCATTACTAAAATGTAACTGACAAGATCTTCACAAGGTAGTAAATAAGCTCTTACGATCACATTAATATTCTTCACTTAGGAAAGACATGGACAAATAAGATTCATAATGCTCCCCACAGCTCTCAGAATTGAACACTGCAACAAACAACCTTTTCTAAAGGTTTTTCAAAGTCAGTATCCATTTTATTGAGGAACAGCCTGCTTTACTAAGAGATTAATTCTGTGGCAGTTTAGTAGCTTCTATTCAAGACACAGTATTCTCCTGATTTTATTTTTTCTTTAATATATTTTCTACAGTTATTTTACAGGCAACAGTGCCAGAACACACATAAAAATGTGTAAGTAAAAGTATCTTTTACGATAAAAAAATTATTTCACTCCACTATTAAAATTTTAAATACTTTGAAGACTACTCTCCCTCTAACAGCACATGCTTTAATGAATTAAAACACTAACAAACACTCTGCAAGACATGCTATCGACTGAAAAGGAAAAAGAAAGAAACAAGAGGGAAATGAAGCTGTGCCTCCTGCAGCAGCCTCATTAGGAAGCAAGTAATGAAGTTAATCTAGCATTATCTTATTAGCCTCCGTGACACCAAGCATACTAGAACGCAAGCTGTAAGCATTGCTAGCATGTTCCTTTCAGTGCAAAGCGGAGACAAAGAGCAGAGCGGAGCAGCGCACACACCCCAAGCGGATCCGACCGGTGCCGCAGGGT
>NW_009937743.1:0-68651 GCF_000696875.1 Nestor notabilis
GGGGCAGTTTCCACTTAAGTGATTTAAGGTGATGTTTTATTAATTTCGTTTTTTTGGCCCTATTACTCCTCTTAATTTTCAGGGTTGCCCATTTTTATTCTTTTTTGTGGGCAGAGTTAGAATTTCAAGAAAACCATGCTAGTGCTTGTATGGTACAGCAGGATGCCTGGCACAATGAATACTAATGAATTCTAAATGTGCTCATAAAAAGGGCTCATGCTGCATACACAGAGCAAGTCATACTTAAGTAACAAACAGACTGGAGAAATGCCTCTTTCCTTTGCTTTCACCAGGTAAACAACTGGAATGGAAGTAATTATACTGCAGTTTCTGCAGCCTAGTTCAAATTCAATTTTGAGAACCTTGCCTGTAATTAAGAAAAATGTTTCAAAAGATGAATAGCAATTCCACTATTTGTAATAAATGAACTTTTCCTTAATTTGTAGGCGTAAGGGAGCTGATTATAGGTCATCAGTCTATCAAAGGGAAGTTGAAAATTTGAAGCGTACTGTTTTCATCTCCCTTCTAACATGAAGTAATGCGGTAGCTTTGTTTTATACAGATTTACAGATAAATGTTTTCTTTTGTCAGCTTTTTAATGTTAGACTGAAAGACCTGGATAAAAAACTGACTACACTGAATCATCTGTAAATCTAGTTCACTGGCTCTATGCATTTTCTGTGAGATTTTCCTCTTCTTTACTCATTCCGAGACCTCTGGTCTGGGCCTGTTAAAATATTTTCAGCTACTGTTCTGATTGTGTTTTATAAGATTTTCCTGCTGGCCCTGTATATGTGAATGTCTACTGTGGAGGAGTCGTTAAGACCACAGCACAGATCGAGTACTATACAGCACTAGAGGAGATTGAGCACATTTTTAAGAAAGTGGCTGACCCAATAGCTTTCACTTGCCAGGTAAGCTGACTTCTGCATTTTCAATAAAAAAAAATTTAAAAAAGGAAGAACAAAAGTCACTGTATGAGCTAAGACATAATACACAATCTTCTGATTGCGCAGTAATGGATAATGGCTCCATAACAGGCTTATGATTACAGAAGCCTGTCTTTGAGATGTCTAGCTGTAAAGCAAGTCAGGCAAGTGAAAACAAATTTTATGTCTTTTTTGGTTTTGTTTAGAGAGTGATATAAACATCCTTTGTGCTGTATATGCCCAATGAACAACATCCTGCATTACAGAGAATGAAAATAACAAACAGTAATGATGTCCCTCTCCACTGAAAGTGTTCTTTTTAGTACATTCTAAAACTGATAGAAGCAAGTAATCTTAAATCACATTGTATTTGGAGGGTTATTATTCATTCACGAGCAAACAGGATTTTTCTGGCATAGCTTGTATGGAAGGCAGTAGGTTGCTATTCATGCAGAGTCCATTTATAGCTGCTGAATTATCATTCATGTGGTTTGCTGGTTGCCATGCATATTCTTTGCATATATTTAGAAAAATTCAGGTTTTGAGCTGAGTGCTCTGCAGTATGTCCTTTGCCAATGACATATACAAAATAATAAGAAAAGAAAGCATCTATTAAGAAAAGATGGACTCTCAAGTATCATTTGTTGAATGGTGGGTAGTCCAAGCAGTCACGGTGTCTATATTGTAATTGCTAAGCCAGAACAAACATAATACTCTGTGTTTCCAGGGCAGGCAGTCTCATTTTCCTGTGACAAATCTACCTTATCTAGCACCTAAGGCATAACACTCATAACAAAAGGATTAATAAAAATGATGCATTGCAATATTAGTGTTCTATTAAGGATGGGGGTAGATTCCTTACAAGTACAAGTCACTTCTGTTCTATGAAAACAGAAGAAAAATCGTGCAACTCTTAAGTACAAATGTGTTCTTAAAATCTTCATGGTATCCATCATTCTTTAGCCTGTATTTTGAAAGGCATGGAAGTAAGCTTCTAACAGGTTTCATTTACAATTTTATGCATAAAAAGTGTGTTATAATGATTAAGAAATTGTAACTACAATGGTAACCTAGATACCTGCAACACACCTGGTATTCCACTGGAGATTTGTGTTATTCAGGAGTTTGACCCTTCGCTTAACCAGCATGACTAATATTTAGTAAGACACATGCAATTCAAATTATATTCAAATGCAAAATTAATTCTGTGCAGAGCAGTAGCACACACCACGAAATAGAACCGTGGTATTATGACTATCAGGCATGTTTCACAATTTCTCATCTAGCTAATAAGCAAGGGTTTAAATGAGGTGATAGTGTTTGCCTGTTCCTAATTCTATTGTTTTGGCAACTGAAAAATTAATGCTGAGAAAATCTTTACGATCGGGTAAGTTCTACAATCCACACAGTATCTTGGCTGCTCTTTGAGTACAGGATTACTAATGGTAATCTTTTTGTAAGTGTACATACGTGCTGGCAGATTTGTCATCATACTTAATGGTACCTACTGGGCCACGGAGTGAGGTGCCCTAACTAGCTGGGTAGCTAAACTGTTGCCACAAACTTTTAAAATACTTTAAGCTCTCATGTAAACCTGATTTAATGGCAATAAGATACATTGTAAAGATGTAATTTAGAGAATGTGATTTAACTTAATCTTTTAAAATATGTTCACACAAGGAAAAACAAAACAGACTTAATAATAATTAGAATTCCCATCAAGTAGCAGGAGTAGCAGTAACTGTTATTTAACCAGGATAATTAAAACCTTCGAGACTATCAGCTTATTTGCAAAAGTATCCTGGGGCAACAGTCATTTATCTATGTAAAGTAACAATCAAACACAATGGAAAACAAAACCGAAATAAAATAGAAAAGCTTACAGCAATTATTGATCAAAGCAATATCACTCTTTGGTTCAAAGAGAAGTTCAAGATTTTCAAAAATGCTTGCAATCTGAGAAGTATCTCCTCATTAAAATTCTGTGATGAAAGCAAATTGTTACAGTAATGCATACCATAGGCAGAATGTTTTGGTAAAATGCTTTCACTGTATTGTAATCTTGTGTTGCCAACTCTTCCAGTTACTTTGAGATGCTATCATCATAGAGGTTCTTGTCCTCTTCTTCACTTTATCCTCTAGTAAAGCTGAACACATAAATAAACCCCAACAAATAGGCTTACACCTATCCATTCTTTTTACTGATGGATAGGTCAGTTTGTGTATCTTAGTGGGAGACCAACAAAGAAAGGTACTGCAGCAGTTATGAATTTGTCTCTTTAGAGAGCAATTAAAGATTAACACTAGTCATATTTTAGATTAAATGAATTCTAAGGTTTTTTTACAAATCATAATTTTGAATTAAATTCTTTGTCACATCTGGTAGATTGTAGTTTTCTATCTTCTAAATTTCTCGGAAGTCTAAGACATTTGAAACAATGAAATAAATATTTAAATTGTAAGGAAATAAATATTGTAAAAATGAAATAAGTTTCTTTGCATAAATTTTGAAAGAAAAAACTTGAAATTTTATAGAAAAGTAGGAAGAGTTGGGATCATAACAACTGAATCATAATGCTGAACTTCCTTGCTATCAGAATATATGAGGGTAGGCATTGGCTAAAGGCTGTGAAATTTTTTTTCTCTCTCTTCATACAATTTTGCATTAAAAAAAAACAACCCTCTCCTAGGGAGTTTGTGTTCTTGCAGTAACCCAGTGTCCAAACTGATTTTAAGGTTCCTGTAATTCATAAATAAACTTTTTCATATTTCATATTTTACTCTTCATCAACTTCTCATTTCAACATTCTGCTGGATTTACATGCTGTATTGATTTTTCTCTCAGACTTTATAAAATGCAACTATTGATTCCATTAATTAGTGTTTGGATTTTCAGGCACAGGTTTCTTAGGTTCGGAAAACCAAATTGAAACTAAGGTCATATCCTTATTACTGCAACTGATAGGTTTATGTTAGTTTGAGTGATTCAGAATATCTGGAGAGATTCAAGGAGTCTTTATTACAAACTTTGTTGAATAATACTCTTATGATTCTGCAAGACTTAATACCTTAAAGGACTTTCTTATTATATTCATCAAACAGGATTCCAATTATAGTGTATATTGAAAAAGAAGAGTAAAAATAAACTGCAGTCTTTTCTATGAAAACTTGTAAGAAATGGCTACATGACTTATGTGGTGATATTATGTATTCAACTTTACCTGATCCCCAGAGATATTTCCTTTGAAACCATTTTTAATATTTCAATCCTCTAAGCCACGTCAGCAGCTGTTATTTTAAAATGTTTCTTTTCTTTCCTCTAAGTATGAAATCTCTCCATATTCTATCACTGGCTAAAATTGTCAGAAATGCCTAAGTGATTTTTAAGCCTACCCCATTCTTTTTGATAGAAATCTAGATACTGAAGCGCATACAAAGTACTGTCTGATATATAAGAACTACTGAAGTTCATCTTTATGTAAGTGTAACCTTGTTAGTACTGCTAAAGCCAGGAAGAAGTATGTTAATTTACTGGCTGTGTTTCAGTGACACATATTTTCAGGGCTTTGTTAGCAGTTATTAAAGAACGTAGATCGTCTTGTTCACAAAAGTAGCAAAATATGTGCTTGGTCTTGTCCTTTTCAGGGATAGTTTGGAAGCCCAGGTATGGCAGGGCTTCTCTGTTGTTTGCAGCTGTGTCTTGTTGCTTTGAAAAGGGGGAGAGAATGGAGATAGTGCCTACACCTGGGGAGGTGGTGCTGAACAAGGACAAGCTGCTGGTGATGAGTTTTGGGGTGGGTAGTAGTTTTTGTGGAAGGACCAGGATGGAAGTGTGGAGTAGAGAGAAGGTGGCTGTGTTGCAGAGCATATGAGAGTTGCCTGCAAACCTGCTAGTTTAGTTATGTGTGACTCCTAAAAAGAAGAACTTGTCTGTAAGCATACAGGGAGAAGGTAGTGCTTTTACTTCTTTTCTGTCACGTTTTAAGTCTTTACTCGGATAAAATGTGGGTTTTCTTAAACTCCTGTTCTTTTGCAGTGTACTTAACTTTAAATACAGTTCTACTTCTGTTGGCTTTGGTGAAGCTTCAGCATGAATTTTAGGTACGTAGTGTTGGTGAGATTTATTGGGAAGATTTCATGGGCCTGTAAGACTGGTGTAGGGTTGTCCTGGGTTCATCTACAGCAGTCATTTTTTCTCCTTCTTAGTAGCTGGTGCAGTGCAGCGTACTTAAAGTCTGTGAGTCCTCTGGAGCTGGAATGAGCAGTAAAGTAAGAGTCTCTAAATTGAGCTCCTTGGTGGAGGTGACTTACATGTTGTATGGAGCTAGATAGTGCAGTGTGGTCCTATTGTTAGTTCTGTTTTCACTGTTACGGTCATGTAAGTACTGGAACAGATCCTCCTGTGTGTTTGATAAGACATTAACATAGACATTATCTATTATTTTTTTTAAGAACTTCATTGTAGAATAGGAAAACAAAGCTACTAATTACGCTTTAGTTAACAAGACAGCTTGTTAAATCGTTGCTAGACCCTTCAGCTTTTAGATCCCTAGAGTAAGAGCTAAAAATTTGAGCTGGAAGACTTGAAGCAAATTGCACTGATAACTCTGTATAAGAAGTGTATTGTGCCTGGCTTTGAAATCATAGAAGTGGATAGGCTGGTCACTGGAAGACAGGCCTGTTAAAGCATGAGAAATTTAGCTACAGTTTAATCTGCCCCCTTTGGGAGATCAGGCAAGTCTAGCTTCTGTCTCAACATCTTGTAAAAACTGAACTAGCCTGATGTGGTTAAGCCATGCAACTGTTTATGGCCTTAAAAATTTTGCTGCAAGTTCCTAATGTTGTGTGCTGCTCTTATTTCAAGGACTTGCTCCATTTCTGATTGTGAAACATCATTTTATCCCAAGTAAATTTGTTTGTCTGAGTGCAAAACAACTGGTTTTCTTCAGTTGGATTTTTTTGTTAGCATGATCCTTCTACGTTAGAGTATGTCTTCTGTAGCTTTCAAAACCTATGCTGCTCTTACTTAAAGTGAGTTTGTAACAATAACTGGTTTGAGTAATTTAATTCACTAGCTCTCTGCGCATACAGTTAAAAATACGTATGTAACAACTTTTTCTTTTTTTCTTAACAGGCTTTTAGATTTTCTTCTGTGGAGAAGCTGGACAATGTTCTGACTTTGTTATTGAAAAGCAGAATATCTACTTATGAGTTCAGCCCATTCCAAAGTGAAGAGCACCATCGTCAACCTGGTGAGTCATTTGTATGCATTGATTTTGATTACTGATGCTATGATTATTACTTATAAATGTTAATAAGACAATTCATTTAAAGCCACTAGTGAAATGGAGGAATCCACAATAAAGACAACATACCTAGGAAAAATGGGAAAAAGAATTCTGTGAATCATTACATTATGACTCAGCACGATGTATTTATACTAGTCTGGATGTTTGATGAGCTTTGTATTAACTGCAAATTGACAGCTTTACATTCAAACAAATTTATACTTATGGAGAAAAGAGGCAATAAGAGACATGAAGAAATGCCTGTACATCATACATATTTTTATATTTTTTCTTTTGTAATTGCCCTCTTGCAATAAAATTTGAACTTGACTTTCTCAAAGTTTGTTGACAAAAAGAAAATCAGAAAAATTTCTCTATTTGAAGAGAACAGATGGGTTTTGAACTTAGAACAGCACTAAAATTCTCCATTCACTTTAGTATCTATGTACTTAATAGTTTCTATTACTTCTGGGCAAAAGATAATTGTATTATTTTTTATAAAAAAAAGGCATCCCAATGTGTTTAAAATAGGATTTGTCTCTAAAGTAGAGGCACTATAAACACAGTTCAGTAGTGTATCAACAAAAGCTACTGTTAGTGCCACAGGGAGGGTCCTGATTGTATTCGTTAACCACTTACTAAGGATGCAAATTGGTTTGCAATAAACCAAGAGTGTGATTATTTAGCTTGTGTTTTGAAAGCACTGTTATAATGTTATTTCAGATGTGTGTTAGACCTCAGCCTTTCTAAGAAATATTTTGGGGAAAAAACAAAAACCAATAAAATACGGTTCCCTTCAAAAATACTTAAGAAAGATGTGTTTGAGTTGCCTGACTTCTGTTTCGTGTGCCTGGTTTTGGGAGCAAATAAGCTCACTACAATCATAGTAAGATTTCTTTGAGCATGGAATTCACCCCCCTGTACTAAATAAACATGATTCCACTTGTATTCTAAAAGTGAGCTTAAATGTGAGTCTAAGTCAGTGGATGCAAATAAGTAGGGTGTTAAGCGAGGCTCGTGTCATTGACATCTTTGTGTGCAAGACTGAAGAATGGGGGTGTATAGGACACATTGGAGAGTCATTCCCAATGTGGTATGTTAGTTCTGATGAACAAAAGGTTTTCTGCTTCTGTCGTAACCAGTTAGATCTGGGCATATTTTTGGATGTTGAGAATAATGCTTACCAACCTGCAATCCCTCCATGAAAGGCCTGTGCCATTCAAGAACAAGTTGACTGTTTGTGAGCTTGAGCCAAATAGTGACCCTCATAAAATGAACTGGTGTGATGTACAGCACAAGAAAGTACAAAGTTAGATGCCTAGATTCTTCATGAAAGAAAGATTTGGTTGCAGAGCAGGAAGCACTCAATGTGGGAAAACTAGGCTCTGATTCCCCTTCTCCTTGAAAGGTATGTAAATCAATGTCTCTGACTCCCTATAAGAGCATCCCAAGCAGGCATTAGACATATGGCTTTAAACTTAAACAGGGGAACTTTAGGTTAGATATAAGGAAGAAGTTCTTCACAGTGAGGGTGGTGAGGCACTGGAATAGGTTGCCCAAGGAAGTTGTGCATGCTCCAACCCTGGAGGTGTTCAAGGCCAGGCTGGACAGAGCCTTGGGTGACACAGTTTAGTGTGTGGTGTCCCTGCTCATGGCAGGGGAGTTGGAACTAGATGATCTTAAGGTCCTTTCCAACCCTAACTAGTCTATGATTCTATGATTCTATATCAGGTCTAGTAGAGGACTAGCATCAATTTGTTCAGCCATTTTTGTATCATTTTATTCCAAGCACCATCTTTTCTTCCAAAGAGACAATGTCAAATAATAAAAACTAAATTCTTTTGGGAAGAAAATTTAGTTAACAGACAAAAAGCTCTTTGGCACTGAGAGGAGTTATTCCTATATCTATGAACAGGCAGATCAATCAGCCCTAATTTCATAATTCCGGTATATGCTGATTTTCCCTAGTGGGGTATCTTTCAAAAGATACCATGGATTATAAATATGTATTCTGGAAATTTAGATCTCTTGCCACCTAAGCAAGGAGAATTGTTCGAGCAGAACATCAGACTTTGTAAAGTTCTTTGCGATAGGAAAACCTAGGACTGTAGCCCTGCAAGCACTTTAACTTGTGTGTAATATTCTTTCTCTATGGGATCTCACTTGTTGGACTACATGCAGGAAGGAAATTGCATCGCTGTCTAAATAAAGGCAATGATGATACTATATCTTCACTTGTTTCTTGACCTCCTTTTAAGTTTGTCAGTATTACTTAAAAAATACTGATTGACAAAAGGCAACAGTTGGAAATGATAAAAGTAGACATGATTTTTTTACAAACCATGATTTCCAATGATAGCCGTTGGAATGTATTTTGCCATACCTAAGAAGTTTCAATTGCTTGCTTTTGGTGATGTGTCCTACTGTAATAGAGTAGTAATGAAAAAGTAAATCAGTAATCTCTACCAGAAAAATATCATTGGAACTGCTGTATATATAAAAGCTTGTCAGAAATAAAGTGCACACTTCAGGCATGAACTGTGCCTTTTTTTTGTTTTAATTGGGTTTTGTTGTTGTTGTACGATATGTTCTCTGCAGTTCTAAAGAACATAAAACTATCTGAACATTGTCAAAATATTTTTAGGATTTTGCATGGGTATTACTGACTAACAGTATAGGAGAATTAAGATAAAGACTTTGATTCAGCTTATCAAGGGGAAGAATGTTTTAGTAATGAGTGATATTTAAAGAGATTATTCTGCAGTCTCTGAAGGGGAGTACTGGAAGCCCAATCAGATGAGAAAGCTGAAGTCAGACTGAATAGAAGCCACTGAAAAAACATTATGTTCGTAACAGTGTGAACTGAAAGACAGAGCCAAGGCATGTCTGGAAATTTTAGTCCTGAGGTTCTCCATCTCTTCTGGAAATGTGTAACCAAAACTGGAGGTACTATCCTGAATATTTTATATTCTGCACCAAACTGTTTTCAGGGTACCTTGCTGTATATTATGCCTTTATATTCTGGCAAGAGAATCCAGTCAAAATGCTCTAAAAAATCGAAACTTAGATTTCAAAACTTTTCTTGACCTTGGGAAGCTCTGTTTCTGTTCTTGAATCCTCAAGTCTGGGAATTATTTGTGCATTGATTCCTCTTCACAAGATAGGTCATTTACTTGAGGAAAGCCTGTTTCTTTTTCCACTATTGATGAATTTTAACTTCTTTACAAGTTATCTGTTACTGTTTCTCTGATTAAGCTCAAACATCAAGGCTTATGGTAAGTCCTGAATTTATTCTTTATAGAAAATACTGGTTTTTTTCACCTAACACTGCTAGCAATATAACAAGTCCTATTCTGATTCCTGTAATTCTTTATTTCAAGCTGAAATATCTATCCCAAAAGAGAAGCAGCCTGGGTTTTCAGCTGCTAGGGGAACAATGGGAGAAAAGACAGACTGGGGGAGAAGAAACAGATGGGGATTCTTTCTTTTTTTTTTTTTTTTTTTTTTTTTTTTTTTTTTTTTTCTTGATTGATATTGACACTGTAGAAGTAATTTCAACTGTCTATTTAAATTGCTTTTAAAAAAAAGTAATGTCCTGTATCAATAATTTGGGAAATAAAAGAAGAATATCTTCAAGATCTGCAGAAATATCACTGTAGGCTGTTCTGTTTGCTTACTGCAATTTTCTGAAAATTCCCACAGGCTAAGACAGTGCTACAATACAGTAATATTAGATTTTATGCTCCCTTTTATAGCTGAGGTGTTCCAGAATGCTCTGCAGAGAAGAGTAGAGAAGGGATTAAGACAGGACAAAACAGCAATTCTCTCTTAACCTTTTGTATGTCAACTAAAATTTTAATTAAAAGCAAGCACTGGCCTCAAAGTTAGTTGAAAGTTGAAGAAGCTGCCTTAATGCTCTTAAAAATATTCAAATATGCGACATGGGTACTTTCTCTTTAACCTTTCCTTCCTGCTTATGGTCACCAGCTAACTAGTTTTTAGTGTAGGTGCCAAACAGTAGCAGTTTTTCTCTGTTTAATGTTTTTCATTAAAGGACTGCTACTCAGCAAAAGCTGTTGACTTCTAGTTACTCTAGTAACTACTACTTTTGTACAGTTTATGTATTTAGCTGAAATGTATCAGTTGTTCCAGTTTCCCAGCTGATAAAAGTTTCAGCAATTTTCCCCAATTCAATGTGACAAACTTGTGAGCTCAAGAATGGTATTTTCTGCCTGAAGCATGTGTGCTTGCAAATAATTACAGCCTCTTCCTAATGTGTATAATACAAAACTTCAGTTAAAGCAGTTAAATGCAGTATGGTGGAAATTTCTTTACAGTAGAACATCTAATTCGTCTGAAGAGTTCACTGAATTTTGTAATTTGGCAATTAAGGGAACAATTATAATTTAAAAAAAAATCCCACACAAATAGATCTTGCAGTGGATTGTTCTTTTTTGGTTATTTAAAGTGTTACCCTTAGTTGTCACTGATTTTTGCTGTAGAACCTAGAGGAAAGAGGTAACCTCTTCACCTTCGTCAAGTGATTTGGGAGGGATTTAAACAGTTAGTGCTGCTGCTTTTCAGGATGAGGGCAAAAAGAAAGATCAGTAGACTTCCATTGTCTTTTTTTGAGGTCATTAACCTTACTATATTAATTAATTAAATATATATTATGGGGAGGAATTTCTGAGAAGCCAGTGCCACTCTCATGAAGTTCAACAATGCAAAGTGCAAGGTCCTACACCTGGCATCTGGGTTGGGGCAATCCCAGGCACAGCTACAGGTTGGGTGGAAAAGAGATTCAGAGCAGCCCTGCAGAGAAGGACTTGGGCATGTTGGTTGATGAGAAGCTTGACATGAGCCGTCTGCAGTGTGCGCTCACAGTCCAGAAAGCCAGCCGTATCCTGGGCTGCATCAAAAGGAGCATGACCAGCAGATCAAAGGATGTGATCCTGCCCCTCTACTCTGCTCTCGTGAGACCTTACTTGGAACACTGTGTGCAGTTCTAGTGTCCCCAACATAAGAAGAACATGGAGCTGCTGGAGCAACTCATGAGGATAATCAGGGGGTTGGAGCACCTCCCGTATGAAGACAGGCTGAGAAAGTTGGGGCTGTTCAGCCTGGAGAAGAGAAGGCTGAGTGGAGACCTCATAGCAGCCTTCCAGTATCTGAAGGGAGCTTATAGGGATACAGGAGAGGGACTCTTCATCAGGGACTGTAGTAATAGGACAAGGGGTAGTGGGTTCAAACTTAAACAGAGGAAGTTCAGGGTAGATATAACGAATAAGTTCTTTACTGTGGGGGTGGTGAGGCATTGGTACAAGCTGTCCAAAGAAGTGGCAAATGCTCCGTCCCTGGCAGCATTCAAGACCATGTTGGATGGGGCCTTGGGTGGTGTGGTCTAGTGTGGGGTGTCCTTGCTAATGATAGCGGGGTTGGAACTAGACTTAAAGTCCTTTTCAACCCAAACCATTCTATGCTTTCTAAGATGCGGAGATCCTCCTTTTCTGAGAGTAAGCCTGGTGGTGCTGTATTGACTGAAGATGACATGAGGTTAATGCCTGCAGGTAGAGGGCTTGCTTATTTTCTGTATAATCAGTATACCACCATATGGTGATCCCTGGAAAAGTTGTAGTTACAAGGCATTTCGTGTGTGGAGGGGCAAGGAGACAAGTCAAAGGCCTCCTAATCCAAGCTGGTGCTCTATATAACGAAAGGAAAGACAGTATACGTGTCTCTCTTGAGCCTGTGGAGGGTCTATGATCCAAAAGTGTTGTGATAATTAAACGAAATGGAATTTCAAAGTGCAGAACCAACAAAGTCACATACCTGCTTTCTCCATGAGTTTCTGGTGTTTGTGTGGCTCCTTCTCTCCACACCACAGGGTGCATATGAACCATTTGTGGAAGTAGCTGGTACAATTTGATGTCTGAAACTGTTCATGGCTAGAATGAAGAAAGAGCAGTCATCATGGCTGCAAGCTTTACCTTCCTGCACTGTTCGTTGCTGAATCTCTTCACTCTGCAGCAGCAGCTGGATTAATCTCATGCCTAGCATTAATTCCTCAATGGCAACGGAAAAGAAGTCTGAACAGAGCTTTCTCAGTTTCTAATCCCAATCTTGTTAGTACCTAGCTTAGGCTGGAGGTGGAATATTATCATGCCCAAAAAAAAGCAGCTGAAGTCCAAAGTGCTGGGAATAGTATGATGATATGGTTGATCAGTGTTTGGATTCCTTAAAGGAAGAGTCTCCCTAGGTGATCTCTTAAATTGGAAGCCTGTATTTCTTGTCAACAGAGAAGAGTTTTTAGTTGCTCATTTGGGAGTGGGGACAGTTTTGTTAGCTGTGGTTGCCAGATTAGGTGATAGGACTGCGGTGACAGGAGTCAGCTGTTTTCAGACTGCTCTTCTCTCCTAATTTATCTGTACAGTAGGAAGCCCCAGAAGCCATGTGTGTGCTCTTCTGATGTGTGTGTTTTGTAGAAGCTGTCCATGTAACCACCCTGCTGTTTGAGGCCTGTATAGTTCACATTTCTTTGCACAAGAAAATAGGTCTTTGGGTTCTACTTATTTTGGGCAGAGTAAAAACACTGTAACTAGAAAGAACATTTTGAGGCTGTATGATTTTATAACAAAGCTCACATAGCCCGAAGAGTTGTTAAAGGTATGCAGGTCAGATTTACCTGAATACCCATTCTCAAAATAAGAAACGAATGAAACTATTTCTACCTCTTCTTCTTGGTGAAAGTGCTTTAATGTTGTTTATGTGGTGTTAAAAACATTTGTTTTGCTTAAGTCCTTTTTGAGCGTTACGTAAAAGATCTCACAGTGCTGATTTTAAAGTTTTCATACCTGAAGACAACCTCTTTTTTCCCCTTCTTACTGCAAGGAGTAATATTGGAAAAAAGTCTGGTTTAGGAAATCGATTTACTGATTTTTACCATTCTCCATGGCTGCCTGAGATATTTAATTTGTTAATGATGTAGTCTCCTGTAAAGTTCAAAGTATGTAAGTCCAGCAGTCCTGCTTTAATATCAAATCCAGCTAAGGAGGAGCTGAGTGGTAACCAGAAAAAACAGCTCAACTGCAAAGGAGCTGAAGAGATTTTGAAGTTGGTTCTGGGATACCTCTTTTTTTTTACATGGAAAACTCAATTACAAGCCTAGAAGATGCTTCTAAA
The DNA here is from genome assembly GCF_000696875.1 of Nestor notabilis. Classification (NCBI taxonomy): domain Eukaryota; kingdom Metazoa; phylum Chordata; class Aves; order Psittaciformes; family Psittacidae; genus Nestor; species Nestor notabilis. The sequence continues at coordinate 13,397 of NW_009937743.1, forward strand.
TACCACTGACTCTTTTTCTCTTTATATTGATGATGAAATCATAGCATCCAGTCCATTGATAATATAGACTTGATTCTCCTTTTAGATTTGTAACTAATTGTTTCAGGTTTCATTAGCATGAGTGGAAGTTCTTTTAGAGCATGTTATTAATACTTTGTTAATACTCTTTTTACTGACTGCATTTGACCTTCTGGAGTCTGCTAACAGGATGCAGACTATTGATTAGAGTTCATGTAATCTGCTCTTTAAAATTACCGCTCAACACCTAATTCATTGCTGGACATTGAAAACAAAATTTATATTTCTTTTTATTAATTTTTTTTAAAAGAGAATCCTGTGTAATGTGTAAAAGTACACTTGGCTTTACTGCTGTGATCCCAGCCTTAAAATTACTTGCATACATTTTTACTGCTCATGTGACAGCACCTTAAGTTGGTATATATCTGCCTCCATCTGTGGGGGATGAGGTTAGGTTTTCCCTGCAGTTAGCAAAGTATAGACAAAAATAAGAAGTCAAACTGCTCTTCTTTGGTGTAACAGTTATATAACTTCTGACTACAGAATGAAGTCCAGTTTGTGGAACTTCAGTTAAAATGTTGAGCAATACTACTACTACAAAGGCTTTTTGCCAGCATATGAAGGGCTGAATACATGCTGACTAGCCTGTAGGACAGCTGATGACTGGAATATGAAAGAGAACTCAAGAAAGCTACAAGAAACTGTGTAGATTCCCAAGCTGTAGTCCTGTTGGGAGACATGTGGGAAGAGTTTGTCTGGAGTCGAAGAAATCACGAAGTTACAACAAAAATGGGCAGGTTGAGCACAAAGAAATTAGCAAGACTAACTGCTATTCTTCAAAGCTCTGAGGAAATTTTAAAGTAAAATAGATGGATTTCTAACAGTACTGTGCAATTTTTCATTTCCATAGTACTAGAAAGTACAACTGTGATACCGAAGCTCGGTTTCTCTGGGGACCTTGAGAACTAGAAGCAGGTTAATGTGTTGTCTTTACCAGAAAAAATAATAATTGTAGTGAAATAATTTTTCTGTAAGGTGAAATCTTGCTTCTAGATTTCTTATAGTTTTTTGTAAGAGTCATCAACTCTGATCAAATCAATAATTGACTTGGCATGGATGGACAGCTGGCCAAGACAAGGAGACACACAGTTGGAAAAAACTTAGGCAAGTGATACAAAGCATTCAGGGTAGTAAGGAGGAGGGCTCATTGGGGTAAAAAGTGGGAGAAAGGCCATATAAGATTTAGTAACTATGCAGTAAAATTTCAGATGATATCCATTGTAGGTAAAAACAAAGTGATGCATGTGGAAAAAGCAGTCCTATGTTGTCATACAGAATGAGAGGCTTTGAGCAGGCTATTAACACTGAGGAATAAGACCACGCAGTTCCATGATAACATCACCTTGTTGCTAGGCAGCAGATCAAAAAACAAATGAAATAACAAGAATTATTAGAAAAGAAATAGAGAACAAACCAGGACATAATTATGACAATGTATAAATTACATGGCTCACCTATAACTTAAGTATCATGTGCAGCTCTTCTCCTATCGTCTCAAAATAGATGTATTAAAGCTGTAAAATGTCCAGAAAAGAGCAGTGGGGGTTATGGAGTTGGTTCTCTGTAAGGCACAATTAAGTAGACTGGAGCTCTTCAAGAAAGAATCTGGGAATGAATAAATCACTAGAAGTGCAGAGAGAGAAGACAGAGGTGGAGAATAACATGAATTAGGAATTATCAATTGAACCTAGCAGGATCCAGGTTGAAAATAAACTAGAGGAAGCAGTTCTTCGTGCACTGGCTAGTAAAGATTGCCAAAAGACCCTGAGGGTGCATGAAGTTGATGGTGCCTGGAGCACAATGGATACATACTTGGAAAATAGGTACATTTCCTGCTGATATATAGACAAATAACTGCACAACGAACCACTGGTGGTAAGAATTCAGAGTATGAAGGCATAGGGAATATTGTTTATGCTTGATCACTTTTTTTTTTTTTCTCCTTCTACTGTGTAACTTGTGACCTCTTGTAGAGTTAGAATACAGGACTGTGCTGAAATGACAAATGGGCTTCAGTTTAGCTTTGTCCCAGTCCTCCACAGTGAAAAATAAAGTCTCTGATAGAAATGAATGTCATGCTTTTTCAGATAAATCCTAAAAAACCATTATCCAATACATTCATCTTTAAATTCCCCAATTTTTTCATTACAGATAAGCAAATTTTTGCAAGTGTCTAGTAGTCAGAGGAATTTTCAGAAGAGTTTTTTAATATGAAAACATTGGGTCATAAACCTATAAAAATGTCCCATTGAAATGCTGCAAACTATAAATATTTCTAAAGCATTAAATAATATACACCTAAGCAAAAGCATTTCTTGGCTGTAGAATTTTCTTCCCCTTGCAAGAAAACTTATTTCTTAATAGAATTTAAGTGCTTTAAAACCCCTCTATCAAAACAAACAGATTTCTCAGTTAGACTGAAGGACCCTTTATTAAAGTATATATGTGACTTGTAAAACTGTTAGTTGGAGGAATTGTTCTTTGGATACCAGTTCTGTATTAACAGTTTGATAACTGTGATTCCATAGCACTAATATTCAAAGGACTTTTGTAAAAGAAGGTGTTCTATAAAAGTGAAACTGTTCTTTATGAGAACTTTTGTTTCCATATACAGATAGCCATTTGGAAGAATTTCCTACTCTCCCTCACTGTGCAGCCAGATTTGGATTAAAGAACCTTGCAACATTTCTACTCAATTCTCCTGAGGCCACAAAGGCTTGCAAAATAACCAATAAATATGGAGAGGATCCAGCAACTATCGCTGAGAAGCACGGGCACAGGGAACTAAGAAAATTAATCAGGGAATTGTCAGTAAGTCCATGTGCTTTTTCATGTCGTCTGTAACCAGGGGACTGTGATGCACTACTGAGATTCCATAGTACAACCTCTTGTAAAGCCTAAGATGTTGCAGTCCTTCTGTCTTAAAATACTAATATACTCCTCTTGTCTCAAAGAGGGTTCAAAATGGAGTACAGCCACTTTCTTCATGCGGTGTTACAATGGAGATCAGAAGTTTTGCGCTGCTTAAATATTGGGCATGTACTAGAAGGAGAACAGCAAATCAGAAGTACCGCTATGGCCTAGCTAGATTGGTTCTTTCAGCACCCAAGCAATGATTATATTGTACGTAGTCTAGCCCAACCACCCAGAGTAGAAGATAAAGATTTCTCTAAAAGTCATTTTAAAAGTGACTTTGAACTCTATTAGTATTGCCACTCTTCAGCAACCAGCAAAGAGTGGTTGTCTCGTCTGCTCCATTGTGAAGAAAGGCTAAATTGTACCACCCTTTGTTAGATGGCATAAATCTTTCTTCAGCGAGCTATGCAGGAGTCGTTTTAGGCAATAGTTGCCTCAAACTATTTTGCATGAAATTCAATAATAGAATAAAGTTCTGTGCACGGTTTTAGCATGCAAACTATTGCTAATAAAACCTAACTGAATTGGCAGTATAAAAAGCAATATACTGTAGTAACATTTGAAAGCTTTAACCTGTTTTAAGTCTTTATTGTGCCAACTATAGTATGAGCAGAGATGATAATTCTTGCCCCAAAGGTTTTAAAGCTTAGAGAACAAATTGGGTAAATCGTATATTGAAAGACACAGGGTATGAACATTGGCATAAGTAAGCTGATGTTGTAAGCAGCTTTGCTTGATGGTGTGATTTTATTGTACTTTTTTTAATTATTTTTGGTAGCAGACTCCATGTTCACAGACAAACAGTAACAGACGAGAAAATACAAGGAGTAAGAAAACCAGAAGTTTCAGTCTTCTGTTAGCCAGTCACCTTGATGTAACCATGGATAGACATACCATCAAAGATGGCATTTGAAGAAATAAAAGATAATAGGTCTGTAGATTATGTAGGGGAGAAAAAGTTCCTGCCAGTAGCAGTCTGATGTATAAAGTCAAGTCCATCAGATCTTTGAGTTTACCAGTTTGCCTTGAAGAGAATGGAACTGTGTTTCCCAACATCCTTACCTGTGGATCTGGTAGATTCTATCTTTGTATGATCAGCTACCCCTGGTGCATGCTATGGTGGATTAGGTAAGGATTGGTGAGACTAGACAGAATGTAAATAAGGTGGTACTTAACTTTAGTGGGATACCTGGATTTCTTTTCTAAGATGGTCATATGAGTCAGAGTTTCCATGCTTAGTTTATTATGTTTAGTGATAATGGTTAATTCAGTGTAACATTTATTTTTTTTATGCTAGTATTGTAGAAACTCACCCCCCTGCACTTCAGGCATATCTTTGTTATCACCCCCCCACATGGGGCTGCAGGCTTCAGAAAATGGGCAATTTTCTTTTTATCCCTAGAAATGCATTCATATTCAACCTTGTGCTATAGTCTGAGGCATCTGTAAGAGGAGATGTAAGCACACATGGTACAGGGAGATTACAGCTGGCATGCATTGAGAGAGTACTTTGCACTCCTATAGTCTTTGTAGATTTTGTGACTGATGGAAGGCAATGTTTGGGAGGGTGATATATTTCACTCTAAAAAGCATGTAAAGTATGTGCATACCTCTGATTAGCTCTTCTTTTTTAGTAGGATTATTTAGTATAAAATTATCAATCTGAAACATGGATTTATAACGGTAACTGACTTTATACAATGTAATTTTTCACTAAAAGAGCTCCTTCATGGTACATATCTGCTATTGTGTGCATGTAAACACTTATCAATAGCTGTTTTCTGCTTGGTGACTGCTCTCCCAAGCATGAATACTTATGCTAGCACTGGAGTATAAACAACACATTCTAAGAATGTGTTATCTGATTCGGACATGCAATTGTACTACCCATTTTCACTTGATTCCAATGACATGGCTTTCTAATGTAATGCAAGTAAAAATTGGAGCATGCTTCAAGTTTGCCAAATGTGTAATACGGTATTTTAGAAATGTTAGCTCCAACTGCTGGAAGAAAAATGGCTTATTTGTGTCTCTGTAATATTGCACTTATGAACAAAAACACTTACTGTACTTCGGTAATTGATGGGAATGTGGAAAAGAAATATTTGCATGGCTCTGAGCCAAGCAGAATTTAGTTTAAACGTGTTCCAGGAACTTCCCATTACAGCTGGAGTTTGGAAATTGCTCACCGTTACAATACAAGTACTTTTGTACTTGGCATACCTCTCACTGTTTTGAAAACATTACCTGCATTTTGCCATTCCTTTAAGGAATAACTCCAAAATATACACAGTAGTTCATCACTTCTATCTTAAAAAGCAATGGAATTCCAGAAAAATAACTGTATTAAAAAGCATACAGTTTGTCCAAAATCTTTGGAAGTGTCTTTCATTTGCCTTTGTTCTGGGGAGTAAGAATTCCCTGAGATGGTGTGAGAGAGAGGAGAGAGAACAGCAAAAGAAGTGACAACACCACAAAGCTACCCTAGAGCCCAGGGCTTTGCTGAGCAGCCTCTTTGTGGCTGGTGAGCACATCTGTGCTGAGGGCTCTTTGGTGATGCAGCTGTGCAGCTCCCATGTGCTGCAGGCTTACTGGAAATGTGCTCAACGCTGTTGATAAAAGTGAACTGTAGGAACTGGTTAACTTGCACGCTGGGTCATCTGCATGGCACAAGTTCCGCATCCTCTTTTCTGTAAATGGACACAGTGTTGATGTGTGGAGTGTTAAGAACCACAGAAGGCAGATCTGGAGTGCCTGGCAGGCATGCTGGGAGCTGATCTCCTGGTTTGTGTCAAGACAAAGCACAAGGGAAGAAAGATCATTTAACATGTGGCAGGCTTCTGTTGATACAGCTGTGTGAGTGGGGGGGAAGAGATTTTCTGCTTTTTGTACCAATGTTATATGCAGGGTCATTAAATGCTAAATACCATAGAATCATAGAATCATAGATTAGTTAGGGTTGGAAAGGACCTTATGATCATCTAGTTCCAACCCCCCTGCCATGAGTAGGGACACCACACACTAAGCTATGTTGCCCAAGGCTCTGTCCAGCCTGGCCTTGAACACTTCCAGGGTTGGAGCATTCACAACTTCCTTGGGCAACCTATTCCAGTGCCTCACCACCCTCACTGTGAAGAACTTCTTCCTTATATCTAACCTAAAGTTCCCCTGTTTAAGTTTAAAGCCATTACCCCTTGTCCTACCACTAGAGTCCCTAATGAAGAGTCCCGCCCTAGCATGCTTGTAGGCCCCCTTCAGATATTGGAAGGCTGCTGTGAGGTCTCCACACAGCCTTCTCTTTTCCAGGATGAACAGCCCCAACTTTCTCAGCATAGCTTTTAAGAACTGGTATAGTGTGCTTCCATGAGTGGTAGCATTTGTTATCTGTCAGAAATTGTGCATTTCAAACAGTCCTTGAAAATGTCTCTTTTGTTCTGAGGGAACACTCGAAGACTTGAACCATTTATGTTACAGGTACTAAATTGATGGATCTGTCCCTTAGAGTCTTTAATGGGTATTATGATAAGCACAGTTTCAAATGTGCCAGCAGTTTATTAAGCAATTATTTCTTTCATTTTAGCACAAAACCACCTAAATGGACATTCATTTCCAATTTCTACATGTTTCATTATAGTTTAAATGAAGTAATTCCCCCTGCTATAGCACAAAAGAGGGGTATCATTTAACATTCTGTGATAACATCCTGAATTGTTAGTCTTGTGATTTTATTCCTCTGTACAACTGAGTACTTGAATATTTTCCATGATTGCTTTTAGGTTGAATTGCTTGAATCAGGTGTGTGAATTTAAAATGAGTGAGATACATTCAGTAGGAATACTGGCAGGAATCCTTGTCTCAGTATCTGACCAGGGGAGATGATAAGCCTTTTGAGTTTAGTTGATCCAGCTGATGGCTAAAGTGCCAGTAAGAAAGACTGGAATACTTTTGGTTTCCATTTGCCACAGGCTCAAAACATCTGCAGTCAGCTGTTACAGTACCCGTGACAGGCAGTACATTGTTAAGCTGTGGTAGTTTGCCTGGATATCTGGGCCCTATTTCAGATGTTTGTGTTTTGAATATTCTCTGTCCCTGAGAGCTGCTTTGACGCTAGCTTGTTCTTGTTGGCAGCTGCAGTCTTCTAAGCCTACGTTAAAGTTCTGCCCCCAGAAAATAAGGAAGGCACTTAAATTAAGTTCTTATCCAGCCCACAAAGCAAGACTTCGAAAAATAGAATAGAGAAAATTTCTAAGTATCAGGTGACTAAGGAAGGGCATTTGTTCAAATTGTGACCTAATCATTTAAAACTCGAGGTCACACTGATAGCCATTTTCGGCATTTATGCTTTGATATGGGCATAATTTTTTTGTTCCAGCACTTTGGGTTGCTAATTTCTACCTTCTTTTACTAAGAACTGTGCTGCTGAATGTGTCATAGTCAGGAAGATTACCACTTGTATACATCACAGTTCCTAAGAAAAATACAATTCAGAAAGTGTTTTATTAGTAGTTTTATGCAAATAACTTCCAATTGTTGGCTTCAGCCTTTAAAGCATATTCCTAGGGGTGATATAAATGTTATTTAAATGTAAAAGCTGAAACAGTCATTTCATGTTGCCAACACACAGCTGAGACAGCACATACTCATTTTTGTATTTAAAATACCTTCTAATATTCCAGAGTTGGTTGACTGAAATCTAAGGCAGAAAATGGAAGTTAATGGAGCTTTTCTAACCTGCCTAAGATCTGTGGCCAGGTGACAATCCATGACAGAACAGTGGACTGATGGAAGAATATTCTTCCTCTGCCACCAGCAAATCTCTGTATAGATTTCTTGTTTAATATAATTTTCTGTCTGCCTGCTTCAGGCATCCCTTAGGCAGCTAGTGAAAATATAATATGTATTTAATTCTGTACATATCAATGAAGTTGCTTTAGAATTCAGAGACAGTCCCCAGGATAGGTTTTTTACAGAAGCCTGGGTTTTTTTCAACAAGGGAGAGTTACATCAGTTCCTTTCTAATTCTGTTGAGATACATCCCGCAATATCTAGATGCATAGTTGCTCAGTTTGCTGCTGTTAGCAGTTCCCTCAGTAGCAGAAAGGAACATGATCATAATTGTCACTCAGAACTTGTATTATTGAAGACACATCTTTTAGATAAGTTGGGGTGGGGGAGAAGTTTTTGTTCCTGAAATGCCAAGCTATATTTTTATAAGTCTTAGCAAACTTAAGGATGTGCAGGGATGTAGGTTGGCAAGTAATTCACCATTGCACAGCTCTTGCTGTTTCATTTCTGTCTTATTTAGAAGTGAACGGTTGAATCAGAATACAGAATTTCTTCAAGTATCTTCAACTTGATGAAATAGAAAACAATCTACAAAATCAGTGTATTGTGGAAATTGAGGGTTCTTCTTCTCCTCAGTTGTTTTATGCAAAAAGAATCTTACCTGGCTTTGTAGCTCCTATCACCAAGCGATAATAAATCTTTAGACAATAGGAATCCCAAGAATTCTCATTATTTGCTAGGGACTTCCAGAAGCTCATCAGGAATTATCTTTTTTGAACACATAAGTATTATTCTTACATTTCTGTTGAGCTTTGTATTTCTGTAAATGTCTATATGATATGGCAGAGCTCCTCATCATGAAACTATTACATTTTTAAATCTGGTTGCAGTATCTTCTTGAGCTATTAATTTTCTGCTGTGGAAAGACCATGTGTAGAAAGAGGAAGTGGATATATATTAAAGAATCTTAAGTGAAATTAGCCTGATTGCTATCAATATTTGTTTAATTACTTTAAATGATACTGTAGTATTGCACAGGCCCATAGCTCATTGCTTTCAAATAGCCAGAGGAGTGTGTGAAAGAGGATTAGTCTGGTTTCCGAAATTCGTGATAATCCACCAGTAACTCCTTGGTGAAGCCTGCTGGGATTTATTCTTGCCACAGTACTTTGCTCTTCAAAAGAATTGGTTACATGCATCCTTTGCTACACCAGAAATGACTCTATCATTTCCAGAGTATCTTTGATACTTTTTTAGTGATCGGGTATTCACAAATCAAGTTCTTAGCTCCAGTTCCTCAAGAAGTTTAAGTCTTGTGAGCTTCTGCCAGCTGATATGCAAATGTTATCCTGTGATTTCCATCAGATGTTTCTTTTCAAAAATTGCTTGTGAAGAGGCATCCCATTATCAGAGCTTGGTGTCTTATGTTTAAGATTTGTTTTGGGGAGTTTGTTATTTCTACTGAGTGACAAGGTTTCCCTTTTCTCCTTTTCACATCTTCTCAGAGGGACATGCTCTTCATAATAATAACTTGCTGGCATATACTGCCTTTTAAAGTCAGACAATTTATGTTTTAGTGAAGAGATAAGGTATAGACTGAGCTTGTCTTTAAGGAGAAAAGGCTAGATTTCTCATTTTTAAAAAAGCACAGTCATTACACTAAACACATTTTTAAAGTTTCTGTGTAGACTTTTATCCAGACTAGAACCTTGCACCTTAACTGTGATTAAATCTTGTCATAACTATGCAATTGAGTATAACCTTGCAAAAAGAATGATAAATGGAACTGCAGATTTGGACACCTCCTGTATGAGATGCCTATTGAAATTTTTGTGTAATTTAAAATGAAGTAGGATGTTTTTTCCAAGGAATTATCTGGTATTTTGTCTCATCTTTTGATATTCTATAACTGTAGTCAGTTATTTGCAATTCACCATTTCAAAACTCTTTTACAATTTTTAAGGGAAACTTGAATACTAATGGAATTTCAGGTGAATGCTTGTGAATTAGAAACGGGAAAAATTATGAAGTGTTCTGTGATAATACCTCTGTTCTTAAACATATTTAGGATTGTAAAACCAAGGGGTTTCCAGAGGTTCTTTTGGCTGTTTTGTCGACAGGGCAGCATCAGCAAAGATACTTAGCTAAGGGACTTTTTGAGAAGGTGGGATGGGGAGTGCCCAGTTATTCAGAAGTAATTTTTAGGCTGAAAATCTGTATCATTCATCTACACTGATGGGATCTGAATTTGTTTGAACATGTGAAAAATATTTGGCTAAGCTGTTTATGTTAATGGAATGCAAATAAATTACTTCACAGAAGTGAGAGAAAGTAAAAGCGACCGTGCTATGTTGTTGTAGACATCAATGGCATGCCTATGTCAAATCTGGCCTCTGCATCTTTAAAAAAGTGTGGAAATAAGTATGTTTGGGTAGATAAGGACTCTGTGCTAGCCTGAGGAGGTGTTAGAAGGTATATGGTTAAAGGTAAGTAGAATTATGACTGTTTTCAAAGGAAATGAGCTAGTTCTGCTTAACCTCTTTCATGGTAAGTTAACAAATAAATTTGACGTGAAATATTGTTCTGTATGAGATGTAATTCCTCTATTCAGCTAGTTAAGATACCACTAGAGCTAGAAGCATAGGAAGGATTTAACAGGCTTAGAGATTTTTGTGGATGATGAGTACTAAAAGTGCTGTGTCACTGTGTAGTGTGCTGTTTTCATCATGAGGGCATTAATCCTCTACACAAGTTACAAACCAGTTGTGTGAGTTTAATAGAGAAGCTACCCCATAGTTGTCAATTAAAAAAATTCCTTGCAGCTTTCTATTGGCTTTTCTGCACTTTCTGTTCCATTAAATGTATTATTAGGTGAGAAGGTTGCCTTTTTATTTCTTATTCTGCAAATACAGACATCTCAGAAGCCCTTACAGTGCAAAGGAAAAAGTGAAATGATCTAAAATAACCTGCTAGCTCCAGGTTTACTACAGAAGGAAGGATTGCTGGGGCATTGCAATGGTAAGCCTAGAAGCAAATTTTGGGTCTTGCCTCTGTCAGTGGAAGCAATTTAAAGATGTATGTATAACTGTCAAAAAGCAGGTTTACTTTGATACAGTATATGTTCTCATTGACACTGTTACGGAGTATGCCCTTTGGCTGCCTCCAGGTCTCTGGAAGGAATCAAACATCTGTCATATCTTGCAACTTGTTGAGCATAAGGAAAGACAGCATATCAACAACACCTTTCTCCAGCCTCTCAGAAGGGAAAAAACAGGAACAGAAAAAAACACAGAACAAAACTGTAATAAGGGGTTTTCAGCTTCATGGGGGAAAATGAAGGAAGATTAAGAGGGGAAAGGAGCTGTTATTGTGGTAAATATAATGTGAGCCAAAACCACCTACATTTTGAGTGACATTGTGAGGTCTGAAGGGAGCTTTTTGATCTCAAAGCCCTAAGAAAAACTAGGTGGAGAAGGAAGAATTCATGAGTGAAGTTAGGTAAGAGGCTTGCCGTGTCCTTAAAAACCTGAAGGTTCAGAGCTCTGCACAGATCTAGTAATGACTTACCAGACTTTCCTACAGCTGTAATTTATTGCTTAATTAGAAAAATTGTCTTCAGGCTCTACATCAATAGAGTGACCATCAGGGAAAGGCATTTCTCAAAGCTACCAAGCCCATTATATGGAAACTGCTTAAGAAAATCCATTTCTGCCCTGCATAGTGTTAGCACTATTTAACATAGCCATGCACAGTGTCAATTTATAATTCTGAGGACCCTGCGCAGAAGGCACACTCTATTTTGCCTTCTATTCTTCCCACCTCCACATACTGTTTTACAATAAATGATTCAGTATTTCATTGCCAGAACTATAGGGTGTCTAGCAATAATTATTTCCTTTTCTTGTGTTTGATGCAAATTTAAAAATGGTTTCTGAATTCCCACACACTACCAAACTCAGAAGAACATGCAGCAATTGACATATGTATGTTCACTTTCATGAAGAAAGCCAGTATGTTAGTAGATTGCTTTAAAATGCATGTTTAATAACCATCGCAATCACTACACTTGAAATTGTATGCTGTGTCTGCAACAGACATGGGCAGCCTTCCTCAACCCTGTGAACTGTGTGCCAGAATCTTCATGTGGCTGGCAACAGAAGTGTATGTTTGTCAGAGGTTGGGAGTTGTTCTTAGGCAGAACTTGTTAATGGTTCTCTACAGCTCTCACTGTGAGTGTGAAGTGCATAACTCGATCTAAGCACTCTCTGATGATGCCAATCATGTGAGCCACATTGACTTGCTTTTACATGCTGCTGAGGTAGCAGGTTATTTTGCTGCATCTGTATAGTCTAGGGGTGACCTGGAAGCCATCCTTGAAATATTGGAGAACTCCTTAAGATCTTCTGTTGGCCACTTGTGGCCTTCTAAATTCCAGCCGAGTTCATCTGCTAATAATAAATACCACTTTCTGAGAACCACAAGAATGAAAGTAGACAGGAAAGTCTCCTACCATATGGAAGACACTATCAAGACTACCTAGGGAAACACAGAAATCAGTATCTGTACCAGCTATGGAAGTAATATAATAAGTGTGATTCCTAATTGGATCACTTAAACCTTCAAAGATATTTTTAAATGAGATACATTTTTAAAAATGCTGTCAGTTGATAGCATATGCTGTCTTATGTAAATGGGTCAAAGGACTGAACAAAAGTTTCCATGGAGACTTCATATGACTCAAGGTGCTTTCCAAATTAAAGTCACATGTTGGAAGGAAAAGAGGTTAAAAGTGACAAAGTCTAGTACTGGTATATAGATCTGCAGAAAATTCTGGCCAGCTTATCCTAGGAGCACCTGTCATCATTAACAACACAATTGGTGAAGTTATAACTGTAAAGTCTAGTGATTTTTACAGATTTCTTTGTTCCTCTCTTCATAAAGGTAAGCAAGGCAGACCTAAGTGCAGGCCTGAGCTGATCATGCACGAAGAGAAAAAAGGGGGGAAAAAAAAAAGCCTCCTTCTGGAAAATACAAAATAGATAATTTCAGAAATGTGAAGGCAATCGTGATTGAGCTCATCAGTGAGAACCGTTCATCTCCTTTTTTCCAGATTATTAAAGAATAGTTCCTTAAATTTAGTTTGTTTGTATTAAATGCACCCATGTAATGCAAAGGGAAAGATGATAACTTCTTACTAGTTTTTTAGTAAATACAATGACAAAGAAATGAGTGTGCATATGCAGTGCATTGGGACTGCATTGTGTTGTGTTGTGGCTCATGAAATACGATGTGTTTAGTGAGAGTTTGGGCACTCAGTGAAACAGGCTTCTCTCAGACCCCTGGCTGTGAATCATTACTGAAGAACAATAATGCACAGTGCCCGCACATTGTTCAGGCAGCACTTAACTAGAAGGAGTAGTTAAAAGACTTACTGGAGTTGAAAACTTCCAGAAAGGTAGTAAACAACTGGGTGTTTCACAGTGATTCACTTTCTATTTTCAAGCAGTAGGTGCCAGTAAAAAGGGTAGATGGTAGAAGTACATGAGCAGAGGCTTTGAGCAACCTTGGAAAGTCGCAGAGCTAGTGGGCTACTGTTGAACATTTTGCAGAACAGAAATAATGTACCCAGGGCATAAGTGAAAAAAACCATACTTCATAAAACCTGAAGTTTTAACAACTTACTACAGCAGAGTTGAAAAAAGTAGATTTGGAATAGAAGATAGGTGGATTTGCAGTTAGTTGGGAATTATTTGAATCTGGCTTTTTCTACAAGCAGCTGAAGATCAACAAAGGTGAAAACGTACATTGAACAAGGTATGCTGATCTCAGTAGAGACAGAGAAACTAAAAATGATCACTAAAGTGTCTGGAGTTCAGAGGTACTGTGACTATGAGTATCAAACTAAGTTAGACTGTGTAACACCTTGTCATATTGTCAAAATTTGGTGCTTCTGGCATATGTGACAAGGCCACTAGCAAAAATAAATGTCATTATCAACCAAATGAGAAGGGTTTAGCAGGATTTCAATGATTTTAAAAGTTTTATATGCTTTTAAAAGCTCCTGTTAAATGAAATGGGTCATAAATGGCTTTACTGCTGTTGCCTAAGAAGTCTGTGAGGACTGAAGGGAAGGCTGGCTATAGCTTCATGGTCTGAACACTGTATGTGGCAGTCTGGTTATAAAGGAAAAATTATGTGTTTGGGGTGAACTTTGTCATCTACTGCAAAAAGGGTTGTGGAGGGTTTATGGACAGTAATGATGACATTAGTACAAAGCAGCAAAGGTTGCATATTCCTAATTATTACTATAATTAGAAGGTTTTCTGCTATTTAGGTAGGATTTCTTTTTTTTTTTTTTTAAACATGAGACTGGAAATTTTTATGGTATTTTGAGACCATACATCCATTATAAAGGATACAAAAGAATACAAATGCATTGAAGAACAGTTAAGTCTATGGCAAGGGAGGCAGTGATATTTTATACTTGCATTGAGGGAATCATATGATTGGAGACACAGCTGAGACTTTTCACATGTGTCAAAAATATGGGCCAGATCAAGTGGAAGAATTCATTGTTGATAGCTGATGAAGAATTGGCTCCCTAGAGAAAAGTAGACACAGGTTTGTTTATATTGCCGGAGTCAGGGGGAATCATGTATTCTGTATTTTTATTCTCATTTCCTTAAGAGAGCCTCAGAAGAGCTTTCAATAGCTCTCACAGCAAATGTAGATAAACTAGCGACTGGGTATATCAAATCTTGATTTTGCTGGATAACACTATACTTAATAATATATGAAAATTGACCATATTTATGTGGAGTCATGAAGAGCAGTGGTTTAGGTTGCTTAAAGGATCACTATCAAACATATTGGCAACAACATGTGCAAAAGCACAACGAAGTTTAATGGCAAGGGTAAAAGGCTTTGCAATTAGATACAGGTTTAAAAACCTGGAGTGCTTCCATACATTATTTTCATTCTTAAAAAGCTAGTGAAAACAGTATTAAGAAGTAGCTATGTGCTAGCAGGGTGTAGAATTGTAATTGGATCTGTATTAAATCCTGTCAATTGGCAGAATAATGCAAATGAATGATTGTCATCTTCTGTAACCAAAAATGTCATGCTTTTGGTAGCAGAGAATGGTTGCTGGATATGGGAAGGGCTGCAGCAACGGAGAACAGTCACCACTCAACCTGACTTTGTGATTTAGCAGCTCTCTACAAAAAACTGCATTTAGAGTGGTCTTGATGATTGCAAATTTCAGTGTTTTCACAAAAAAAGTGGACTGTTTTGCAGACTAACAGGAGATTGCCATAAAAGCCTGTGGCATCAGAAATGTAGGATCTACCCTGTTCAGAAGAAAGAAATGGGTTGTTGCTACCTGACAGCAGCAAGGTTGACATATTTTAGAGAATCTGGAAATCTACCCACGTTTACAGGGAATTGTGTGGAGTATTTGAATGTTACTAGTTTGTTTAGTTACTAAATTGATTGTGAGAATTTTAATTGCTAAGAACCCTAGCTTCATGATGCTTGTTTTCCCTTATGTTTTGTGAGACCTGAATTCATCATACCCTCAGTGAGTTCGTGAGTCATTTTTGATATTCAGAATTGTAATATGACCTTTCTTTTATATTTCTCTAGCTACAGATATTTCCATTTCTAATACTTAATAGTTGGGAATTTTTATTGTGTTCTTCATTGTAATTCAGTTAGCAGTCAAATGTTAATTGAATACTGCTAGTTTGTTTAGAGAATAGTGCTAGATTAACTTGCAGATTTCTCTGATTGGCGGAAGTTTTGTATTAGATTGGCACACAAATTATTATAATGGTCTGATAACTGTTATTGATTCTATCGGTACAATACCAAGCTCATAACATGCTGGTATATAGGATAGGAATGTTGTTAAGAATTTTTCCTGTGTGATCTGGGGAGGAAATGCTTCCATGGTTACTGAGTTCTGCAATTTTTCGTCTCAGCATTGAGAGGAAATGTGTGTGAACATCCCTATCTCTAAATCAGTGTCAATAGTGCAATTTAACTAAATTATTCTAGTCTTTGGCTCATAACATTTGCAATTCTATGTTTTTAGTGAAACATTTTGTAATTTTAAAGATGTTTTGTATTATAACCTGCAAGTGTTGCTTTAGATGTAGCATTCGCGTATCAATGTAGCTTGTATGTAAAAAGTACATGGTGATCTTTCCTAGAGCTCAGGCACACAAAACATCATGCCTTTCAATGTGATATTGTGAATAGCAATTGGAATTATCTCACGTTACAAAAACCTGCCAGTATTTCGCATCCTATATATCAGTAGTTAATTAGTAAACTGTATAATACGTTTTTTGTCCCAGCTCCCACATGTTCTAAGCATTGCGTGCTCAGAGTATGCTGACGGTTTTTCAAGATTTAAAGCTGGAAATTTATTTGGTAAATACATACATTATGCAGATTAGACACCCTCTGTTCCCGTCACCTTGAATGATCTGCAAAGATGACTAGAGATCTAAGTTTAGAAATCCCAATAAAATCATTGCCCCTGACCCATTAAGTTCATATTCTACAGCTGGTCACAGAGAAAGGATTGAGATAAATTCTTTGAGTCCCAGATTTACATGTGTTATTCCACGTTTTAGCTACTGAGAGGGGTGAATATCAGAGCACTGCCTACCAAGCCATTTATTTATGAGAAATGGACCTGCTGAATCTCAGCCTTCCTGCTATTTGCAAGCTTCTGCATCTAGATTTTAGTAGACTACTAGATGTTGCTCACATCACAGTTTATCTCTGAAACAGACCAGAGCCATGTGGGTGTAACATGCTGGACCCAACAAAAAGTCAGATTCCATTTATGATTTTAATCTATTTCTAATTATAATTGTGGTAGTGATGTGCATCTTTAGAGTACTGTTTGCAGGAACACAAAATTGTGCATCTCTTGTTAATGATAAATCCTTTCTCTTGTTCAGGGTGTACATGATGTTAGCCATTATTGCTAAGTAAGGTTGGTTAGTCTGAGATTGAAGAGGCCTAATTTTATCCCTAGAAAAGCTTTAATTTCTGGAAGAGGCCTTTAACAAATTTAATTCTGGGTAACATAATATTTTGTTGAGATCCCAGTTATATCCATGTGAAAATCCAAGGTTTTTCCTCAGGCAGACTCTAGAAGATACTCATTTTAGCTTTGTCAGGTTTTTTTCTTCTGTCTTTTTGCTATTATTTTCTCTTATGCACCAGAAGCTGGGGGAAAAAAAACCCCAGATTTAAACATGTCAGGCATCTTTAAACCAGCCTCCCTCTGGGCTTAGTCTTGCATTGCCAGCTTTGAATGCCAGCTCTTGTAGAACTGGCTTTAAGAATACTCATCAAATGGAGCATTAGGCCCCTGAAGCATCACAGGTTCAGTTGATGTCACTGTCATTCAGAAAAGTACTTTTCAGGAAAAGATTTCTTTTCCTAAATTTCTTAAAAAAAGGCTGGAATAAGTAAAAGAATGAAATGGAAGAAAAGCAATATTTGGGTGAAAGTCCTAGCATTATTTGCAAAACATAGGACAGTGTTGAGCAGAAAACAAAACATAGAGTTGTCTCTAGTCTGTGAGCTATGCAGGGATCAACAGGAGGAGGAGAAGAAATCACTGCAAAATCTTTAATTTTATTAATGATTTCCAAGATATCAACCAGTTCCGCTTCACAGAAGTTAACATATGTAAAACTTAGGTTGGTAATCTGACAATTTTGTTTATTTTGTCTTCCCCACACCAAAATTTGTTACTTTTTTCCAAAGATACTAACTAATATAATAGAGGTAGATTTGAGGGCACCTACCCAATTCTTTACAGTTTTGGCAAGTGCTTCAACTTGCCCATGACATGAGCTTGTCCTTTGGGCTGAATGAGTAGTTGATTCTGTTCCAAGAAAACTCGGCAGATAAAGAGTTGAGTACAAAGTGATGAAAGTTAACTCTGGTTATTGTTTTTTTTGTTAGAGCTCATTGCTATTTGCCTAGCAAGCTGTTTATTAGTTTAATTTTTTTAACATCTATTTAGTTTATCAATATTTTCCACAGCTACTGCGTTTTGTTATGACTTTGTTCCATCCTTCCAAGCCCTCTATAAGCATGTCGTAGTTCAGGTGCTTTCACTGTCATTTCTTCCTTGTCACTTCTTACATCAGTCAAAATTATGTTATTTTTTCTATTGATCAGACTAGTGTAACACTGTTTAAGAAAAGCATGAATGCCATTGGGGCTGTCACGTCTTTCTACACAGGAGTAAATAGGAGGGTGTTTTCTAGGGTTAGAGAAAGACAAAGAGTCAGGAAATTTTGTTGTATGTGTAGGGGTTTTATGTATGTGAGTTTTTTGTGCTACCTAAATTATGCATGCTAATAGAATTATGGTGCTTGTATGGGAGATACTTTTGTATTAATTATGTATGATGTGAATTCGTTAAGAAGGTGTAAAGCTATTTTAGTATAGATAATTTTCTCTGACCTAGTAGAGCACTGACGGTGGACTTGGAACATGATAGAGCTGTTGTTCAGCCTTGTGTGTTCTTATTCCCCATAGAGAAATGTTTCATACCTTTACCTTGAAGGGTCTTTTTTATTTTGAAGTATGGGTCTCTGACTCCTCTCTTCCCTGTTAAAACTCCACTTACTGCCCTCAGTGGGGTTCAGTGTGCACATAAATGATGATACCCTTGGACAGTACCCTTGTCCAAGCTATTTGCTTCCAGGTCTGGAAAAAAGGTAGCAAGTCTGCCCTATCCAGTACTGCTTGTGTTGCTCACCAGCTGTCCTGGGTTCAGCTACAGCAGTCATTTTTTCTCCTTCTTAGTAGCTGGTGCAGTGCTGTGGTTTTGACTTTCAGTCTGGGAACAACGCTGATAACACCGATGTTTTTAGTTGTTGCTAAGTAATGTTTACTCTGACCAAGGACTTTCTCAGTCTCATGCTTTGCCAGAGAGGAGGGGAAGCCAGGAGGAAGCAGAGACAGGACACCTGACCCAAACTGGCCAAAGGGGTATTCCATACCACAGCACGTCATGCCCAGTATATAAACTGGGGGGAGTTACCCGGAAGGCCCAGATCGCTGCTCGGGTCGGGCTGGGTATCGGTCGGCGGGTGGTGAGCGGTTGTGTCCTTTTCCCTTGTTATTCCTCTTATCATTATTATTGGTAGCAGTAGTGGTTTGTATTATACCTTAGTTACTGGAGAGCTGTTATCTCAACCCGTGGGAGTTACATTCCTTCGATTCTCCTCCCCATCCCTCCGGGAGCGGGGGGAGGAAGGAAAAGGGGGGGGAGTGAGCGAGCGGCTGCGTGGTTCCAAGTTGCCGGCTGGGCTTAAACCACGACACCAGCATACAAAAAGAAGAAATAGCTAGAACAGAGGTTCAAGCATAGCTTTGCCTGGCATTTTCAGTTATGGCAAGCTGCAGTGATCTGCTACAACAAGAACAACTATATTTTTGTCTGGTTTGCCCACTTAGAGGAACAGTAAGGCAGCCGGGCTTTTGATGTTCAGATCATGAACAGGAACTTGATGGTTTTTTGAACATGGGAAACTTGACCCAGGCAATTACCTGTTTGGAGGGTAATGCAGGTTACAGCATTATTTTTGAAGAAGAGACAGAATTTGTCTGTATGACACATGCCATGTCTGTCTTTTGTGAAAAGAAAAAAGATAATGCTCTGGGAAAATAATGCAGCTAGCCTAAGAAAGAAGGAAATGTAGGGCAGCATCCTGAGTTTGATAGCAGTGGACACAGAAGGAAAAGAGCATTTTGTAGCAGTTTTATATGCCAGTGGGGGCTTTGTTAAAAATTTTGCATCTGTACGCCTTCTACAAGCAAATGGATATGTTCTACAATAAAATTGTTAGAAAGAATAACTAACTTCATAAAAAGGAGACATGGCTGCTAAATTCAGAATTTAAATTCAAGTATAGATTGTTTTCCTGTGAATTCATGCAAAAAGTATCCTTTCTCACAGATATTTTTGTTCCTTGTTATATACAGACTTGCACTTCTTGGATCACACTCAGCATCTGAGTGAAATAGGTTATTCTCTAAGTAATCAGTAGCTGTTCCACATACAGGCTTTGCCATTAAACTTCTGAATCTTTAAATCCTGATTTAGCTGAATAAACATAGTATCCTCATCCAGTGATCTCAACCACATTGTAGCTGGCAGTGCAAGATACTCCTATGTCTGTACCCAGTATGCGTGCTTTAAAGAAACTTGAGCACTTACATGACAAAATAGAAAACTAATTCTAAGTACTGTAAATCTGCAATTTTAAAAGCTGGCAGACAGGAAGACACCATTTGACAATCAGTATTTTTTAAGTGCCTTCACATCTTAGACCTACTGTAAGTCTAGTAGCAGATGAACTGCTAGAGACGAACAGCTAGAGATGAATATAGCTAAAATTCTTATGCAAACCTTTGTTTGCAGATCAAATGTATTATGCAAGAGTACATGTGCAGGTGGACACAGAGATGGAAAGTTTCAAACTTCTAATTGGGAAGAAGTAAAAACTATTTTTATTATGGAAGTGAATTTTGTTTTTAAACTTGGGAAAATATGCACAGGCTTTTGTGTTTGCTTGGTGTGTTTTGCCTGGTGCGATTTCTTTTTCTGCTTCTCCCTGCCACAAAATCTGTGGGTTAAGGACCTACAGAGTGAGATGATGCTGTGTATTACAGTGATAGCTAGAAAATATTTTATATGTGAATTATGCTATTAAGTGTATAGTGACAAAATTCACAATCATATTAAGGGAACAGAGTAACTCCAGTGACAAGCAAGATACGTTATCCATTTGTTTCTATTTAGATGATTCATCATATATTCTGTAATTTGCCAAGTCTTTATCTACTAGCAAAGAACAGCTA
This sequence comes from Nestor notabilis, assembly GCF_000696875.1. Classification (NCBI taxonomy): domain Eukaryota; kingdom Metazoa; phylum Chordata; class Aves; order Psittaciformes; family Psittacidae; genus Nestor; species Nestor notabilis. The sequence goes on from NW_009937743.1 coordinate 34,082, forward strand.
GATTAAGTGATGAAAAACAATTGCAATTTCTTTAAAAAAAAAAAAGGGGTGGGGGGAGGAAGAAAGCAGGACAAAATCTCAGAAGGAAACTCTTGAATCAGAAGGAAAGAACAAATGGAAATACAGTACATAGAGGCAGGAAATACTGGTACATTTGTGACTCCATCTGGGAAATATTCTGGGAATGTTCTTAGTAACACCAGATTAACACCTTGAAATGAGAAAAGCAAATAAACATGATTGGATACAGTTTTATTATTTGCTTCATTCTGCTTTTATTTCCTCTTGGCATTGCATGTGCTGTGTACACTTTTTCTTCTAGATGTGGCCCTAGATAACCATATGTTAACTCTTTGGATGCTGACCAATAAAAAAGAAAAAAATCTCAAAATTGATTTTTCTTTTCCTATAGCAAGCCTAAGTTGTCTTAGATCTTCTGAAATGTCATTTGACTGCAGGTTGTGCCCAGCTGCTCCTTTGTGAGAGCAGCAAGTCAGGAACTTGTAACAAAGAACAAAATTAGTCCTGGCATCTATTTTTGACATCCAGTGGAAACAGCATGACAAGGCTAGTGCTTGGGGTTTGTGCTGCTGTGACCAATGAAATTAAGTCAATAAAGAAAGCAGTGGAAGTTTTGCATTTTTTTTGTCTTCGGAGTCATGCCCAAAATTGCTTTGTTCATGTTATCTCACCTCTCGTTTTCATAAGGAGCTGTAGGCTGTTCTTCAAAAATCTGGGGGAAGCGGCCAGTGTGTTATGCTGTGTGCAGCAAAGTGGCAAGGTTTTTTGAGAAGCCTGACTGCTTATGAGGAGTTTGAGAGGTTACATATCTGCCATCACTCTCCAATCTCCATGCTACAAGAGAGTTGCATAAGAGACAAAAATGAAGGCAAAGGAAAGGAGCTGCTTTCCCTCTCACTTTATCTGACTTGCCCCTCCTTTCTTCCTTTTCTGGATAATTTTGGAGGATGTGGAGTGCAGCAGATTGTGCAAGTCTAGGGGTAGTCTATTTCTGTGTTTGCAGTTCCCAAAACTTGCAGTATTACCAAGATGTTTTGATCAGGGCTTTCTAAATGGTGTTTACTGTAGCTGATGATTCATTCACAGCTGTTTCAGTAACTGTTACTGTATCGTTTATACATTTCATCCAAACAGACAAATTAAGTTTGGCAGGGACTCATCCCGTGGGAGCTCAAGATTTGTAACTAATGCAGGAGCCCTGTCTCTTTGGAACCATCAGATAAGGGAGGCCTTTTGACTTTCAGAAATGTTTTTGGTTTTAATTTCTGACACTGTGGATCTGCCATATCTCTCGTGAATAGAACAGTGGAGGGAGGAGTCTCCCTGTCCTGCTTGAATGGGAGGGGAGGAATGGTTTGCTGTTCTCCTACCCAGGTTCGCTTATGTTGTAGTGCACACTTGGAACCACCTCCTTGTTCTGGGATCACAGGAAAGGCCGGTATAGAAACACTGAGAGAAATGTAAGAGTGCCTGAAGGCAGGCCAGTGGGATTTTTACCACCCTTTTTTGACACTGATAAATTGCACAACTCAAATTGTGATTTTTATACTGCCATAGTTTGGAAAAAACTCACAGATCAATAGACAGATATTTTACTGAGGATTTCAGAATAACATGGAATTTGTTAGTATCAGAATGTCTGAGGCTAATGCAGAAGGCTCTTCCAGGCTCCATTTTTGCATGCTAGTATGTGTATTTTTAATCCAATTTAGACACCAGTGCCTGTCTGAATTTGCTAATCTGATGTCTCCTAATCCGCGTTTGGGATTCCCCAGTGTGTTCTGGGTTACCCATTCCACAAACAGGGATGAGTCATATTCTTCTTGTGAGTCTGTTAAGACTCTCTTGGAACTGTAAGTGGAACTAAATCACACAGGAGGTTCTGCATGTGATAAGAGGAGCGCGTGCTGGTTGTCTCTAATTCAATTGCTTGGGGAAAAGCAGCAGCACTTAGTGGTTTGGAATTGAAGAGTCTGAAAGAAAATGAAACCTTGAAAATTATATATTTTTTTTTAAATGCGTATTATTATTTTTAGCCTGATGGTAAGAACTACTGGGTTTTAGTTCTTAACCCACAAAAATTTTAACTAATATAGCACCGTATTGTGCCCAGTCATTGGTAATATGCTATAGCATTAGTGATGATGATAATGTATTATCCTTCGGATTTATTATTCATCAAATTAATCCCTTGGATATTTCTTTTTAATTCCATTTGCCTTATGCCTGTAGTTAGCCTGCTTTTAGCCCATTGTATGCAGGAGATCTGCACGCCTTTTAGTAATTTTTACGGGTTTCTCAGTAACAAAGGATGATTTTTTGCTTTTCCAGTAAGGCCTATGTATTAATAGAGAACTTCCTCTTTAGAAGATACTTTTTAAAAGATCTGAAACGTTAGGCATAAAAACCTGCTATACATATATTTTTGAAAACATAAAGAACAAAAATCAGTATTCACAAAATATGTGACTCTGGTTCTTTATGAAGTGTTTTGTGTTTTCTTCTTTTTTCACTTTTCTGTGAGTGTTCTAGAAATGCTTAAGCACCAGAAATAGCTAGAATTTAATGCAAGCAGAGTACGACTTTCAGAGTAAAATATCCCATTATGGAATCATCAGCATTTTTATAGTGCCTTCATGAGAGATTTTAGTAGTGACTTTCATTTATACCCACGTGAGTGATTACAACCAGGGCAAATCTGGTAGCCAGGAGCATCTTCTCCGTAAAGCCTTGTTTTCCCTCTATAACATTTAGCAATAGCTCTTCTCTGGACACTTTAATAATTGTTAGTTGAGAAACAACACTCCCAGGCCTTGGTGCTTATTTGTTTTTTTAACTTTTGCATATTTAGTTATTTGTCTTAAGTTTTGAGCAAAACAGTGCAGGGCTTCAGTGAAACATGCAAAGATGAAGGTGAAATGTAAGGAATAGACAAGCTGTCAAAGAACTTGAGGTTGTTCACATTTTAAAGCTATTTGGCATGGTTTTAAATACTTTTAATGGTTAGTGAACAGTTTCTTATTTACAGTTCTGTGAGTGCTTATGCATGCCTAAAATGCTGGATTAATTGTGATTTTGGAGATGGCTTCAACTAAAAATACTTGATGCTGACTGTCAAAATACTGCTGAGGACCAGAGTCTGATTTCACAAAGCTTGATGATGTTTTCTAAGCAGATGTTTCCAGTTTTTATAATACTGTTGATCTCAGTTCTAGCAACACAGTCTGAACTGGTACAAGTATGTTCAGATGGCATATGTATGTGGGAAGTAGTTTTGTCAGAATGTCTCAAGCATGATTGTTCTAGAGATGCATATGACAGCAGGTCACTATTTAGCCATCAGTATTCATGGCTGAAGTATATTTTAGAGCATAGATTTAATCTGACTTGACACGTGGCAGAAGACATCTGTCATCTGCTGGTTTTATCACTTCCTCCACTTGTATATTTTTAAAATAATAGAAAAGAAGGGGAAAACATATATTAAAATTTTTCTGTCAGGAAAAAATCGTCATTTTACCTTTTAGCCTTAGTGCTAATTTCACAGAACTTTAGTTTTAAGCCCTTTATCTTCTCTTTTTTTTTTTTTTCCCTTTTTATTTTTATTCTTATGGTTTATTGAAAAGAATTGTCTCCTTTTTGCAGCTCAAGCATTAATTAATTTGATCCAAATTTGTGGAACTAATGTGGGTAATGCAGTTCTTTCCATTCTGTCAGACAGGCCAAAAGATTACTATTTTCTGCACCTTTTTTTTATTATTATTATTGGTTTTAGTTTTATTTTTTATTGTTCTAGTAAAGCAGTGCAGTTATTAGATTTCTCCCATTTTTAGAAGTAAAAGGATTGGAAAGAAACTTTCAACATTAGCTGAAGATATTTTTAATTTGGAGATGAGGAAGTTCCTGACCTGTGTCAAAAGTTTGGGTTTTTTTAGGGGCGAGCAGGGGGGGAAGAAACAAAGAAAACACTTTCATCATTCCAATACATATATAACACAGCATTAAAGTGCAGATAGAATATTACCCTCTTTATTCATGTCTCATCGTTTTAAACTGGGTCCTGTTCATATACATATATCTATGGATTTATCATATTCTGTATAGATGGCTGAGGAGGCAGTTTGTGTCATGCTTGCTCTGTATTTGTTAAAGTATGTCTTTATATAGTAATACATGCAGTTGGAGAGAGCCAAGTTGTACACTACTTTACATCCACTTCCTGCTGCAAGAATACCACAAGATAAGACAAGAGCCCATTTCATGGGAGAGTAAAAAAAAAAGTTTGCTTTGGTGGCATTAGACCCAGGCATATGAACTCTTTAGAGACTGTAGGGAAGAGAGATTACATATCCTGCAGTGCTTGGAACTGGATACTATTTAGGTTCAGAGTCATGCATCCCTCAGGCTACAGCGCAGTTCTCTTGAGCCTCCATGGAAACACTAACGCGGATGTTTACGTGTGCCCTCTGCCTGTGGATTTATGGGCTACTGAGTCTAGTTCATGCATTTAGGTTCTTTTTTTGGGGACTGTGAAGGTGATCTTCTGTTCTGCAGATGCCTTTACTTTCTGGGAAACATTGATGCGACCCATAGGGAACCGTATGCAATGTACTATTAGGAAAGAAGGAGACTTCCCCCCACAGTGAGTATGACTCCAAGACTGGGTATGACAGTTAAGGCAGCAACTTCATGGTTTACATTGTAGAGGGTTTTATTGGTATGACTGTATGGCCTGAGTTCACATTTGAAGGTCAGAAGAGAGAGAGTTCATTTTATAAGTAGCCTGCATTGTTTATACATCTTGCATTAGCGCTGCTGTGCTGACCTTTCAGCTCAGGAACTGAATGGCTCCCAGGGTTTGAAAAAGTGTATATACTTTCTCCAATTCAATTGTGTTTTACAAAAATATTTGTGCTGAGATGGTGCTTCCCATAAAGTCTGTGGGTGGAAGAGGAAGATCAAGGTGTTGAAAAATGGTGGTTTAGATTGCTGAAAGGACCCCTGTCAAAGGTATTAGCAAAAGCAGTTTTAAAATGATGTTGTTAATGTATGACTTAAAGTTCGATGGCAAGGTTCACTCTAGTACTGTACAGCACGATCATTTGAATAGTGATTCAAATCTACCAAGGCAAAGTCAAAGTTACTACAAGGTTAGGTATGGTAACAGTCACCAAAGATCTACTGTTGGTAAAAGGTTTCCCTGCCTCCAAGAGAAGCCTTGTGAGATGTCCCAGCTCAATAGGAGATTCTCTACCATGCAGCCACACTGCCCAGCAGGGAGAGCTCAAAGAAGGCTCACTTAGGCTGTCATTTTTATGGAATGAAGCAGTTGGGTTGTAGTCAAATCACATGTGATGGGGAAGGTGTGCATAAGACAAGGTTTAGTTAGTCATAGGTATAGTTCCAATTTGTGGTAAATTTACCATAATGGGTTGTCCTGGCTGTAACTCTATCAGATATTTTCTTTCAAGGTGTAGCATCAAACTCAGCTTTTGCAGAGAATGCTAAGCTCCCTGAGCTCCCAGTGGGCCCATACCAATTAGTCAGTTGATGAAGTACTTTGGAAAGTTGAGTATCCCACTGGGCCGCGTGTGGCTTAAGGCTCTTTTTCAATAAACCATTAGCTCTTTCTACCATCCCATTTGATTAATGATAATATCGGGTATGTAATACACATTGGGTTTTTTGTTTTGCCCATTTCTACACTTCCTTACATGAGAGGTTGGAACTATTATCACTTTGGATGACATCAGGAGTAGATAGACTTGAGAACCAAAGTGATAGCCCTCATACTGTGTTTCATCCGTTGGCCTTTTGGCACTTAGTCACCATAAGCAAGCTGGAAACAGCTTCCACTCCTGTAAAGATATACCAGTACCTCACAGAGTATTTGAATGGCCCAATATAATCACTTTGTTACATACTTCATAAAGTTTTCCTTTCATTGGTACATAGAGGTGGTGCCTTTGCAGGGTGATCTGATTGTAATTTCAGTCTACGTTGGAGACATTCTGTAAGAGTACTTGCCCAAGTTTTTCTGTTTATAGGCCAACCTTTGCTCTATGCAGTGAAGTGCCTCTTTAGACCTAATTTTTGATGTAGCCATTCCCCCAGCTGAAACCACTAATTTTAGTCAATTCATCCACCTTTTGGTTCCAGTTTGTGGGTGGTTTCTTTTCCTCGGTGTGAGCTTTTACCCACCCCATCTTCAATGGTGTTTTTCTGGCTATGTTTGGTATAGTTGCCAAGCTTCTCTAAACTGAAAATCTGCTAACTTCCCAGTTCAGGGATTCCCATTGACAGAGCTGTTGTGTGGCACCTGCTACATGGTTCTGCTCCATTTTGTGCTGCTAGAACAATGGCCCTTAATTCTCTACTTGTGCACTACCTTCACCTTCTACTAGTTGCTTGCCAGTGGTAATTTCTAATGTGGCAGCTTTACACTGTCATCTGGCATTTACCCTCTCTGCTGAGGCATGGGTAAACCAAATGTAAAGACATTTACACGTTTAGTAGGTGTTTTCCCAGTGAGAGGCAGTGCATTTAGAATTGTTAAAGGTTTAAATGGCTGGTTCAGTGCTAGTGGGGAAGTGTTTATAGGCATTTGCAATTTGGGAGGTTTTGTATGTGCTTTGCATTTCATCTGCTACCCTCTGCAAGTAGGCATATTAGTTCCTAGTGGTGGGTTTCTGTGCAGTTCCTTCTGGGGGAGCAGTTCCTTCTCGGCCTGCCTGGCCCAGTCTGAAACAGATTGCAATAAGTACTATGTTCTGTAAAACCCCATTCTGCTATAACAGGGTCACGGCCTGTGTACAGTGTACTGGCCCCGGTAACTTGATATGTTTTTAGTTCCTGTATTAGAGTTCAACTGCCTCTTCGTGTTCTGGTTTCCATTTCTATGGTTTTCCCTTTTGTGAAAGTGAGTGTGGTGGGCAAGCAATGCTAGAAAATCCAGGTACAGATTTCGTCCAGTATCCTAAAGGACCCATAAGTTGTTTTAATTCTTCCCCATATTGGGGCATCTGTAATTGTTCTATTTCACTTAAGGTATCTGGTGGAACTGCCATACTACTTGCAATCCACCAAGTACCTAAAAATTGTACTTCTCTACTTGGTCCCCGACATTTTTCAGGTGCAGCTTCAACTTGTGCTTTATGTAATGCCTGCCACACTCCTGCTACCTCTTCTCCCACTTTCTCTGAGGAGAACCCTCCAATTAGAATATCATCTATATGTTGGAACAGTTTCATATCCTGAGGAAGTGAGACTGACTGTAAAAGTTCAGCAAGTGCAGCATGAGCAATCGTGGGTGAATGTTTATACCTCTGTTAAAGGGGTATTGTATACTTTTCCAAGCAAAAGCAAATTTCTTTTTATCCTTCTCCTGCAAGAGGACCATAAAGAATTCATCTCTGACATCTGCCATTGCATGAATGTGCGCTAGAAGCAGCGGCTTCTAGTGTGGCTGTTAAAGTTGCCACACTGCAGTATTAGGTACTGCAGCTCTTACTGGAGCTGTGTTGGCATTTAAGCATCAATAATCAACTTCCAGGTGCCATCTCCTATCTGATTTCCGACTGGCCAGGTGGATGAATTGTATGGGGAGTGGGTTCTGGAAATAATGTGATATTTTTCCAAGTCTGCTGTTACATCAGAAACTCCATTTTATTCCACAACAGGAATCAGATGCTGTGGTACACTGGTAATTTTTTAAATGGGGAGTGCAGGGGCTGCATGGAGTACACTCAGTATAGCCTCTCAGTTTCTACCAGGGTTGGGGTAGGTACTTGTACCAAAGAACCACATTCTTCCATTTGGCAAGCACGGGTTTCATCCAGACAAAACCTCAAAACCCAAAATATTTTCATTTTTAATCACAAAGCAAGTAGACAACATGGCTTCTTTCCTAGGAGCCTTAAAGTAACTGTTGTGGTTGGCAAATGAGATGTTCTCCATTTACTCCAGTTACTTTAATTCTCTGCCATCCAGGTCTCACAACCAGCTTCTCAGCATTCTGTTCTGTTAGTATTGAACTTTGTGCTCCCATATTAGAAATTTCACCAGTTGTCATCAAGGACCAACTGGAATCAAAATGTATTGTGCTTTAATCGTGGGTCTAACCTCATATTCAGAAGAATCTGAGGGGAACAAGGGGTCATCATGTCCCCTATCATAGTCATCAGGATCACCCCAAACACCACCATCCCAGTCCTCTGGCAACATCATTAGTTTCCTGGTTTGCATGGGGTTAGGTGGGTGTCCAGCCTACATGAGCATCATCTTGATCTTTTCTTCCAACTTTTGTTTTTTCTTTTCTTCCTGTGACTGCTTTTGTAGCTGTTCAATTTGCAGTGATAGCTGACTTGTGTCTCTTACTTCCCCTCTCAGATGTTGTCCCACTCTGATTTGTTTTTTCCTATCGTGACAGGCAGTTTCTAGGTAGGTTCCTAATATCTTACAAATAATTCCCTTTCCAATCTTTAATATTTCCTTTTGCTAATTTTAACTTTCTTCAATAATGCCTCATTCTTCTAAGAATTTGGGACTCATACTTATTCTGTGCTTCCGTAAAGAAGCAGTGGTACTGTTTACCATCATGTCAGCTGCACCAGTTTGTCATGAATGGGTGATTTGGATCACTGAAAGGACCCCTGTCAAAGGTATTAGCAAAAGTGTTTTTAGTATGATGTTGTTGATGACTGACTTTACAAAGTTGAATTGCAAGGTTCACTCTATCTATCTATTATGACACGATCATTTGAATATTGACTCAGAAATACCAGGGCACAAATGAAAGTTACCAAGGCACAGTAAAAAGTCACCATACTACAGGGTTATATATGATTCCAGTCACTTGCCAAAGATATGCCACTGGTAAAAGGCCTCCATGCCTCAAAGTGCAGCCTTGAGAGATGCCCCAGCTCAAGGGGAGATCACTGCGATGCAGCCACACTGCCCAGCAGGGTGAGCTCAAGGAAGGCTTACTTAAGCTGTCAGGTTTATTGGATGGAGTGGTTGGCTTGTAGCCAAATTACATGTGATGGGAGAGATGTGCCTGAGACTCCTTGTACCCACAACTTTCTTTGCTCCTTGATAAATGAGTCTTGGAAAAGCTACCCACTATTCATGTGTTAATCGCATGAGTGGTGTTCCAAGCTCACATGCACCAACACTCACCATGTCACTCTGCTCCTTTGTGGGTTTTTCAGAGAACAGATTGAAACCAGAGGAGTTCTTGGCCCAATTACGGCTCAGGGCTTTGCCTCCTTTGGAGTCTGTACCAAAATACCAATAGTTTGGTTAAGGGGTCGAGTGCATCCATCATACAAGGTTTTATGAAATCATGTATTTATTCCCGTTCTCTTCTCCCAAGTCCCATAGAGGACTGAGTAGGTCCCAGCTGTGGCAGAAAGGAAATCATCTAAAATCAGAAGATACAGAAGAATTAGGATGGGGCAGAAAGAAGCATGGTAGCTGCACTGGATATTTTCAGATTTCATTCCTGTGAAGTCTGAAATGGATGCTGGCAGGAAGTTTCTCTCTCTTTCACATTTAGTTTGTAGGTGGAGAAGGAACAGATGATAGACAGCAGCTCCTATCTCCGTACTAGCTAAGCTATACAGCACAGTGCTGGGCACTCATCACCAGTGTTGACAGCAGCAGAGATGGGGGTGGACATATGATTACTAGAATAGCATGTATGTCACCAGGAGGACTCAGTCCACCAAATGTAGGAGCTATTTCTGCCTATTAAGATGCTAACCAACTCCTTAATCTTAATAGAGATTGGCTGTGTGTTACACAAGAGGTTAAGTTTTGTGCAGTTGGAGGAGAAGAGTATCTGTGTTGCAAGGTATTTAATTTCCTTGCCTAATTAAAATAGAAGGAAAATAACTGCTGTTGTACAAACAGTGAATTCCTCAGTGATTTACTTTATGTTAAATAGACTTATGTAGAAATTCTTCTTTGTGTATAGAAATTAGATGGTTCCTATCTGCTATGCCATCTGTCTAGATTAGCCATTCAGATCTATCCCATGTCAGCAGAGACTGAAAGGTGGCACCTAAAATTGAATTTGGCTGTTCTTTGCCTTACTTTTGCAGAAAACTATCACCACTGCTATTTGATGTCTCTGTTGAATGTCTTGGTGGAAAAGCCAAAGCATGTTCTCTTGGATTTATGGACTTCTGAGTCAGAGTTTGTGGGCAGAGCAGGGTGGGAAATCAGTACAGTTTCTCTTTCCTAGCTAAACAAACAAACATATCAATCAACCTTCAACTGAGGATTTACCATCTTTATGAGAAATGCACTGGATGTTTTTTAAATGTAAAAAGAATAAAGTCTACAACTCTTCAATCTGGAAGCCATCAGAATACTTACATAGATTACAAACAAAACTACATTGGGATGTTGTAATTAATTCTTAATATAAGAATATGTAGGGCAGATTTTCAGAATATTAATTGTCTAATAACTTGACTGAAAGAAAAAGAATAAAGTCATATTGCAGAATTGTAGGGATGGAGAAGAGGCAGTACTGAGCTGAAGAAATAATCCTGTATGGACTCATGGATTCAAGAGCAGAGAAATGGTTTTAGTCTGTGACAGCATGTAGGGCTCCAGAGTTTTTGTCCATGATGAGGGCTTTGCAGTAATACATGTTAAATGTTTTATTTAATTCTTTACTCATTTTATTGAGAGTTTTACTGTTCAATCCCTGATGTATGGTGGAAAAGGGCTTTCCTCCTGTTTTGGTCTTTTTGACTGGAAATGTCTGTACTGGTTTAGGGCCTTTACAATACAGATGGTCCACAATTGCATGCTCACTTCTGCTGATGGACATTTTGTGGCTATAATAACAAAGTAGTAACAGATACAAATGTATAGAGCTTAGCCTTACATTGATTTATGTTTACTAATCTAAAATAGAAGGCAAAAGTTTAATGCAGTTCATGGGCAGGGGGAAGCAAAAGGGAAGGTGTTTTGAAACCTATATTGACGGTGATGCATCCAAACACAGCGTTAGTGCTAATTGGCCAATGATGTAAAAGAAGAAATCAGTGGTGTCAAAATGTGGACTATCATGCTCAGAGGAGCATGTTGCTCCTTGAAGACCATAGTTAGATGACTCCAGTACAGAGTATAATACTGTTTGGACAGATGGTCCCCATTAATTTTTCCAGTAAGGACTTAGCACAAAACTTCATTAGAAGGGTCCTTCCCTGAAGAACCCCATGGGTACCAAGTGAAGCAACTGCACCTGAAAGGCACTTGTGTGCTTGGATGTTCCCGTTCATCTCTAGATGAAGGGGATTAACTATTTCCAGTTGACATTGATGTAGTTGTTCTTCAAAGTTTATTTGGTGTTGTAAAGCGATCAAATGAAGAGGCTTGCATTGCCTCCATCTACTAGATTAAGAAAAAAGGACATTGAACTGCATTCTGTCAAAGATTAGCAGACTTAGAAGAATTTAAAGCATCAACTGACAACTGGGGTTAAGGGAACAAAATTTGAGATGACAGTTTGTTTAAAAACTTTTGCTTTTGGCCATGGAGGTGAATGCAGCTTACCAGACTTCTCTTTCCTCTTCCAGAATCCTCCAAAACTATTGATGCTTGACAAAATGACGAACGATATGATGATTCCAGCATTTTATTGTGTCTGGAAAATGTTATATTAGTTATACTAGTGTGCTTTAACATACTGAAAGTAATGTTCTTCAAATCAGAAGGGCATGAGTCAGATTTCAGGATGATACATTTCACTTAGATACCATTGGGATTTAAATGTCAGGCTTGTCTTTAATTTTCTCTTCCATATATTTGGAAGGCTTTGGGGCATTGATTTTTATGCACGAGCACTGAACAATAAGCTGGCTGCTAGGAACTGACAATTCCTATTGTTCTTGTTCAGTGACCAGCAAACTCTCTGTATGTCATAGTTCTGTGAACAGGTTAGGGTTTGATTACAGTGATTTAATTTTTTCAGTTTGCTGTTCTGCCTTCAGTCCGCAATGTTGACAGCAGCCGAACTGGCAAACTGCTAACAGTAAAAATATAAAGTTGACTGTGTAAACAACTCTCTAGAAAGCCCAATGGATCCCCAATACTGGCATTTTACTGTTACCTCAAAGGTAAAACAGGAAAAGAAGAAAAAGTAAAAAGAATAGAAAGTTATGATCATGGGTTGATGAAACTAGTACGTTCATAACAACAGAGTTTTATGCACAGAAGAGTATAGATTTGGCATTCGAGCTTGGACCTTTGTTCCCCTGCATGCTGGGTTTTTTTTGGTCTAGGATGATAATTGCCCATATGCTAGGTCAGAACAAGGTATGTATTGTAAAAAGAAAGAAAACTTCGTATGAATATGCATAATATGAGTTCATCACTTGTCATTTGCTCACTTGTTTTTTGGGGGTTTTTTTTTAGATTTCTTCTGTGACCTATGTTCTGAAATATAAAATGAAGTGCTTCCAGTCACAATTAAACATATTAGCCATAACTTAGAATGTAACTGTTCACAAAACACATACAGTCCTTTTCTCATAATCTTTTTAAGGGCTCATCAAAGAACGTCCTAGAGACCACACATCTATTTGGCTGGATTTCCTAATGTTAATAGATAATTCCTTTGACCTGTAGATAGCAGGTAGTAGTAAGGGATCTGTAAATGGATTTAAATTCTTCCTAGATTTGTATTTTTAATACCATGTTGTGTTCATTATTTTTGTTTGTTGTTCTTTGAAAACTGTATTTGCTGAGTGTTGCTGTGGCAGGTGAGTATGTTGGACAGGCAGTCTGACTCTCCTACACCTTTCTAGTAGGACAAGAAGTGATAACTTTGAGATATTTGTCCACTGATAAACTTGCATGTTATTGAGAAGTGATAGGTCTAAATTTGAAGTCTGTAGAATCTATTTGAAGGCTGCATGGAAAACAACTTGATGTGAAACCCATGTGTATGTCATTGACTCAGTCCTCCTTTTGCTCTACTCAGTGTGAACTAGTGGTACCTCTACTAGTGTTAGTTTAATTGTGTTGCTATAAGCCCAGGAGCTACCAAAATATTTTAGGTGAGACTTTTTGAAAGATGTAGACAAGATAGAGGTGTTCAACATCTTTCTTCCCCATAAGCACCAAATATTTGCTTAGTTTTCAGTGGAGCTATTTTCCTGTGCCAGGTGCTTAAAGATTGTAGCTGTGTGGCTTACTTGGAATCTGAAAGACAAAATAATAAAGTTTTGCAAAGCTTCAACAAGTGTTTTTAATGACACGTTCTAAAGAGGATGTATTGTACAGAAATAGCAAGCTTGCAGATCACAAGGAAAATAGTATCTGTAGATGGAACTGTTTCTTCTGTTTATTATGTAGAACGACAAATGCTTCTCTGGTGTTATATAATCCAAAATAAGAAATAACACTTTTAAGCAAAATTACTTCTTACATGTTTTACGCTTATTTGGCAAGCAGTTCCATTGTATGATGCTTAGGAGAAAAGCAAGTTTGTCATGAACTGACACTGTAAGAACAAGTTAAAAATTATAGACCATCTTCAGGGTTTGTGTAATGAAGCTATAAATTAGAGAAACAATGCTGAATATCAGAAAAGTTAGACTTCATCTTCCTTTTTTAGGATACCTGAAGTGTTGTGAATCAATATCTTCCACAGCATACAGTGTGATAGCTTTCCATGTCAAAGTAAATCCTAAAAGCAAGGCCCGTAGGAATCACTGTTTTGACATGTCTCTCTGCCTAGCTGCTTGGGAGGGTGCTGCGGTGCACCTAACCAGTTGTGACAGAGGAAACCTAATGTGGCATGTGTTATTTGCTCTGGTAGTGTGATAAGTGTTTTGTCTTTTTATAAAATGCAAAGCTGAAGAAACATGGAAAATGGCCTGCCACTAAAATCACTTTTATATGCAGGGAAGACTTGCATCTCACGTTGTTATTGCTTAGAGAAAGAAATTCAAACAACTGAGCTGTACAATAGTTCAGGTACTTGCAAATGTAGTATGTCAAGAACATAGTGTAAGAGGTTGGATTTAGTCATGAGACTGTAATGTAGTAACAGGGAATATGTACTTCATTATTCTTACTGCATTCAGCTGGAAATATGTGATGGATTGAAGCCACTTTCATTGTTGTATTATGTATATTTCTTAAGGTCTTCAGGATGTTCAGTGCAAAGGCTTTTTTTGTGATCATTTGCAATACTTTAGATAGAAGTTTTGGTAAATGCGTATGTCGTGGTTTAAGCCCAGCCGGCAACTTGGAACCACGCAGCCGCTCGCTCACTCCCCCCCCTTTTCCTTCCTCCCCCCGCTCCCGGAGGGATGGGGAGGAGAATCGAAGGAATGTAACTCCCACGGGTTGAGATAACAGCTCTCCAGTAACTAAGGTATAATACAAACCACTACTGCTCCCAATAATAATAAGAGGAATAACAAGGGAAAAGGACACAACTGCTCACCTCCTCCTGACCGATACCCAGCCCGACCCGAGCAGCGATCCGGGCCTTCCGGGTAACTCCCCCCAGTTTATATACTGGGCATGACGTGCTGTGGTATGGAATACCCCTTTGGCCAGTTTGGGTCAGGTGTCCTGTCTCTGCTTCCTCCTGGCTTCCCCTCCTCTCTGGCAAAGCATGAGACTGAGAAAGTCCTTGGTCAGAGTAAACATTACTTAGCAACAACTAAAAACATCGGTGTTATCAGCGTTGTTCCCAGACTGAAAGTCAAAAACACAGCACTGCACCAGCTACTAAGAAGGAGAAAAAATGACTGCTGTAGCTGAACCCAGGACAGCATAGTACAGTCTTTTCCATGTGAGTTTTACCATAACTATAAAACCAAACCCAGGCTTAGGTTTATTGGTCCATTTCCAATTCATGATGATGAAAGGTTTAGTAAATAGGGGGAAGGAATATAACTGCTGTTACCTGTTAAAGATGTTTGCTTTCTGTAGCTTTTGTAAAAAGTGATGATGAGTGTGGAGAAAGACCCTTGGGATTGTGCTCCAGGGAGCAAAGCAGCCTGTGTGAGCTCATGCCCTGTTACTCAGCACTCTCACAAGCTGTTACATGCTACTCAGGAGAAAGCGTTGCTTGGAATTTGAGCATACCAGATAACAAAGTCCACTCCTCATTCCAGCTTTCTCTGTTTCCTGAGATGTGTGCTGAGTTCTGGGGGAGCTCATGTTGCAGACTGTGCTAAACAATACCTTAAGGAGCAGAGACCACAACAAAGTACATTTCCATCAGTATGATACCATATACCATAAGTAGATCATATGCTTTAGTTGAGACGAAGGCATGCACACACACAAAAATCTAGTTTATACTCATTGCTGCGGTCATTTCCTTAGAAATGGTAAGACACTTGTTTATTTGTCTGTAGTTCATTATCTAAGTTTATTTCGGAGTCCTCTGAACTTTAGGCATTTTGTAAAATGTGAACTAAGTCTATAGGGTGTCTCCATAGGATAACTCCAGCAGTATGTATCGTGAAAGTTTACAGTGGGGCAAAATTTAGGTTCGAGAGTAAGAGAAAACAAATATTGGGCCTGTTCAGTGGTGATTTAGATAGTACTTTGAGCTGTCAAATTCAGCTAAGTGAGTGGATCAAGCCCAAATGCAACGGAAGAGTGGTGTGGCTAGAACTGATTTTGCATTTAGTTAGATAAGTATCTTAGGTGGGAACCAAACTCAAGGTCTGAAGTGAACAGCATTCCCTGTGAACAGGTGATGCAAACATGGAATTTGGTTACAGAGGTCACAGTAATGCACAGGTGCAGCTGCTCTTCTCTTGTGCCTCCTCACTCTCTGAATGTTAAGTCAGCTCAAGACTGCTCATCTCATGCCTGTTCACTCTTTTTTCAGTTCCTATCCTCATTTATAGTGATACGGATTTTAGCCCAGTTACTTTTACAAAAGTTTCTTTCACTGGACCTTATGCTTTCAGCAAAGTGGCCTAAATTAGGTTCAGCTTCAAAATCTAAATAGTGGGATTGCCATGGTTAAAAGCTAAGTTAATGTCAGAAAAAGTTCACAATTTTGATGCTTCTGAGTCAAATATTGACGTTTCCAGGCCAAAGATTAATTCAGATGGCCAAGTCTGTCAGGTGTTGACCACAGTGGCTGCATATGTTGCCATACTGAAATGGTATTTCTATCTTTAGACTTAAAGTCTATCAGAAAATTGTGAAACAACTGGAAAGCTTTGAATAGTCCACTCACAATTCTTAAACCATTACTTTATGGATTTGATATCCTGCGAAATAGTGCAATGGGAAAGGTTAATAGACCATAATGTGTAATGAGTTGGAATTAACATTGAAAATCATCACCATGTTCATGCTGTATAATTAAGAAAATACAGTAATTAGTGGAAAGCTATACACTCATTCTTTTAGTTGCAGGAACAAAGGTAGATGTCAAAGACTAAAACTAACAGCATTTCTATTTTAAATTGGGACTGGCTCTGAAAGCCCATCCTCGCAATATTTGTCTTTGCCCCCCCCCCCCTTTCTTATGTTGATGTCTAAGCTCATTTTATATCACAGCGCTTGACTTCACTGAAGGATGGCAAAGACTCAGGCTTCTGATTTTCTGGGTTCAGGGAGGTCCTAGCCATGAAATCCATTTGCTGATTATTCTGCACTCCTGGGCCAAAACGTAGTAAATGTATTCTCACTGGGTATGATTTAGCAACAAAATACAGAATTAATGCAGTGCTCTATTCTAGATAATGTGGAATGATACTTAATAGTGTTTTGCGTACTTGGGAAATAAAATGAATTGGGAACATGCTAGGACCAAAACACAGCTGCATTGCCCACAGTGGTTTTTAATAATGGAGCTCGCTCACATTTTCTGAGGATCACAGCAGGCTGCACTGTGGCAGGTATTTGATGAGGCCGATACCAGAAAGTGTGGATATGAGAAATGAGGCTATGAGAAAATGAAAACATGACTGCCAGCTTTCACTGAGCTCATTTGCAACCTTTTAACTGTTAAGAGTGTTTTATTGTCTCATTCTCAAAACCATGATTTGATGCAGAAAGCAGTTGGGCACCTTAAGGTTTCATAGCTTTCTGTGATGCTTGGAACAAGATAAATAGCATCTGTTTAAGTGAAGCTATGGTACCTTGCTTACTGGCAACTTTAAATGTGTTTGTTCCTGCAAAATGATGATCCCTGATTCAGCAAAGAGTCTCTGTCCTGAGTTCATTGCAGCACTGACTGCTGAAATTGAACACAGAGCATGAAAAATTAATAAACTCATATCTAGCTGAATGCAGTGGATTTGCAAAAACATCTATGGGTCTAAAAATTATAAGCTATTTAGAGGGGCCTGGATATCTAAGGTCTTTGGATGGTAGCGTTTTTTAAAAGCTTTCCCTGATTTCATCACTGTAACTGATTTGTAACCTTCGTACTCTTTTTAACTAGTAGACTGCTGATAAAAGGGAAATCAGAGTTGGGTGTTTTGCCTTACAAGTATCTCCTGAATTTTCACCACAATGATAGTGATTGTGATGGTGATATTCCCCATTTATTTAATTCTAATTTAGGTAGAAAATCAGGTCTAGAGAGTTTGCTACATTTTCTGGGCTTTCAAAGGTGGAGAAGCAGAAACCGTTACAGCATGACAGCTCGATGGTAATCATCAGGGACTGGTGTTGGTTTCATTATGACTCCTTGGTCTGCACTGAATTTGCTCCTGACTTACACTATATAAATCAGCTGAGAATTAGGCTGAAAGAACATAGACAAGATAAAGCCGCAAGTTTTGTTTGGTAATATAAGTGCAATCTAACACAGTATTTGAGCCCTGCTATGGAAATATGAAGATACAGATTCCAAGTAGGGACTAAGAGGGCAACACAGCCAAAATAATTCTGTGTTTGGTTTGTATTACCCCACATCATCATAATAAAATAAAAAGTTTTGTAAAGGAGTGTGTGGCATAACGTGATAGATTTAACGATGTTTATAATGAGAAAATTTTCAGTTAGGAGAATTCTAGTGACCAAAGACTGTCATGTTGACAAAAGTTATGCCATGATTTTATGACTGTTAGAAAAAGTTACTTTATAATCTCAGTCCTAGGAAAATATTTTATTAAATCTTTTGAACAGGAATTTTAAATGTGGATAAAACTGAAGATTGTTGGTTGCATTTTTATATTTTATAATTCAGAAACAGCCAGAAGGATTTTTATGATGCTTTTTTGAAGTTCAGAAGAATAAAATGGAGTTCTGTCAAAAACTGTCAATCCTGTCAAGAACAGGTTTTAGCAGGAGTAGTATTTTTACAGATCTTTGAATTGCTTGGTGCAACTTACTTAGGGAACGAGCAGCTCTCGGGACACAATATTTGTGTCAGCTAAAGAGCTGATAGTTTATTTTGGTAAAGCAGATACTATTACATGAGCACTGGGCTCATGTTTTAATTTTTTTAATCTTTTTATTAATTTTTAATCACAGTAAAAAGAACAAGTATAGGTAAAATTAGGATTCCTTTATCAGTCTTGCAATTCTATCAGAATATATGCTTATGGAAGAACTTGCTTTACATAAGTAGTGTTCTTCAGCAATGCACCAGCAGGTGGGGAATACAAGATGGGAGGGAAAGAGGTGGCACCTCAAGGCGCAAGGAGCGGGGAAGTAGGCATCCCTCCAGCATCAGTTCTGGTGCAAGAGCTAGAGAGCACTGGATGAATCTGGTAAGAGCTGAGTTCAAGACAGGTTATTTTTAACTGAGCAGGAAATACCTTCTTGTAAATCTTTGTCACAGGATGCTGTGAATGCTCAGAGCTTTAAAGTGTGTCCCTTAGGTGAAAGGGAGATTGGGTTAGTAGTTGGACGAGAAAATCGTGGTGGGTTAGTAAGTAGAGGGAAACAGTATTTGGCTCAGGAAATCTCTTGACCTGAAAACAGTAGATATGGAGACCATGTAATGCTGGAACTGGTTTGACCCAGTATATTCATTTTTCTTTTTTAAAGGACTTAAATGTTGTAAGGCAGTTTGCCCTGGGATTCCAGATGAGTGGTTAGTAGTAATAGTGGCTAATGTGGTAATACTTTCTAATAGATCAGTGCATGGGGGCCACACCAGGCTGTTACAAAAAGGACATGCATCTGGAGCTGATATCAAACCCTTTCTAACATTGGCCCATGACTGACTTGTTGGATGGAACTCACTAATATTCTTTGTTTCATGTGCTCTAACAGCAGAATTTGCCTATGTAGCTTTACCTTCATAAAAGTGATCACTCAATCCCCAAATGAAAAAGACGACAGACACTCAACAGCATTTACATCTCAAAGAGTGGAATTACGCCTCCTTTTGTAAAATATCATTTCTGTTATTTACAGAAGTATTCTTTGACAGTCATCCAAAGATGAGTGCTAGCTGTGCGAATTTTCGTAAACTACTATGTTTATAGTCTCTCATGATTAAAGTTTCTTCCTGTTTTATTCAGGTGGCTGTGTAAATTCTGTAACCAGGCCAGTTTGCTGTATATTTTAAGATCTGTGGGTTTTCTCATTTGCATACATACCTGAACAAGAAGTGAAAGATAACTTTATAGGCAGTCAGTTTTTTGCTCAAGAAATTTTGGTGTGAAGTTCCACTCACAGCATTATCTGTAGAAATACATGATTTGTTATATATATTACCATTATTGTGGTTATAACTTTGCCATTATTTCTTCTTGTCTGCTGTTTTTTATGGAACTGTCAGACCCCCAGATTAGAAAAGCCTATTTTGGCTAGTATCCTCTCCTATTAATCTTCTTTTGGTACTTGCATTGTTTCTGTTAGTTTATCATGAAATTTCTTGTTTGAGATCAGAAAACCTAATTTAAGCTCACATCTTTTAGCATATTTCTTAGTTATTAAGTTTACATTAAAAATCATTCCATCATTAAGGAAATGTGCGCATAAAATTATGAACATGAAAGCAATTAAAATAATTTTAGAAGTAATCATTATCAGTAGATGACACAAGCTCTGTGCTGTTGTGTTACTTGTACAGAATTCCATTTTGAGTCTCATTGTGTCAAGGCAGATATTTGCATTTTAATGGGGGAAACAGGAAATACATGCCCTGTAACTGTTGGGATTGTTATTTAACAAAGGGACATTATCCAGACAGTTTTGTTTTAAAGTATTGGTGCTAAAGCAATGCAGGGCTGGTCTACATTTACTGATACTGCAAAATAGAGTATGTGGGTATGTGTGTGCCTGACATGTGCACCTGTTAAGCTTTACTGTTTTCTTCAACTGTTTGCTTCAGTGAAGCTGAATTGAACTATGGTGTGTTGAATAGAAATCACTTCAATCCATGAGAAAACTGGAAAATGCCACTTCCATTGCACATCAAAGTGGGCATGGAGGCAGCCACAGTATTCTGCAGAAAGGCACCCCGGGAGCTGCAATTTCACCTCTCAACCTCAAAATGGGAGAACTGCTTTTAACTCACAATTCTTCTTTCAACAGTCCCTAAATTCTTCCCTGTAGGATTCAGTGTTTGATGACTGCTTATCTTTATCTGGACTTTACTGTTCTTTAGACTGTAATGTTTTTAGGGAAATCAACCAATTCCAATTTAGGGAAATGAGGCAAACCTCATCTGACATTTACATGCCTTTGGGATGTTAGTCTTCCACTTCTGGTCACCAGCTGGACAGGGAAAACAGGTTGTCTGTTTTGGACTGTGCTGCCTACAAGCCTCCAGTGAGCTGATGTACATGTTTCTGTGCAGGAGTGATACTCCTGTGCATATCTGCAGGTAACTTCACATCGAAAGAAAATCTGAGATCAGAAAAGAGTGTATATAGAGCTCTGAAGTGGTTTTTGTTGGTCAAAACCTGTAAAAACTAAACACAAGATATGTGCTTCACTGCAGCTCTGAGTCTAGCTGCCCCAAGAAGATACATGTACCAGTCTTTCATGGAGATATTGCATTTGTATTTCCTAGTTTTTCCTAATCTAAAAGGGATAAAAGTGCGTTTTTCACAGGGAACAAAAAATGGCGATGTGAACATTACTCCACTGTGTCAGAATTAGATGTGTGTGTGTATATTAGGGGAATTAATATAACCAGTCATGAAAACAATAATGCATTGGGGCAGTGGGTTATACAGCTGCTTGTAGAAGCTCCATTATGCATCACAGGATAAAAATAGTTAAAATAGCACACAGAGCAGTATCGGTAGTTTTTAATATAGTCCATTAAATCCCTTGAATAGTAGCAGGACCTCTAGTCAAGAGGCACAGAAGTAAGTGCATGCATTGGTATTATCAGTTTAATATGAACTTCAGACTTTCATAAGGCAGCTCCTTAGCTGACATAAATTGATTTCCGGACTCCAAATAGCTACCAGAGGATCTGCCCCATGGAATGTAATGCAGTCAAGGGTTTTGTGCTCAGTCACAAGTATTCAACATATTTAAGCTATAGTTGTTGCTTAGAGAGCTTTCTATTTGAGGTTTCTGTTTCATCACTCCATACTGTATTATCTTCCAGCTTTCTGATAGCAACAGTAAGGTCTCTTGTAGAACGTTTGTCTTTTTTCAATGGAAATCTTGGTATTTCTTCTTTCATTTTAACGTTTTCTGGAAATTACATTATTGTTTCACAGTGCTAAGTGAGGTTGCATTTTGAGGGGTGGAAGCACAGGTACGACAGAGACATCAGGCAAGAATGTTGAATGCCACAATAGAAATGCAAAAAGGAATTTGATTGTTTTTGGAAGGAGAGCAAACTTTGTACTTAGCATAAGCTGAGCTTCATACTTTGTTGTACCCTACTACATTTTTTAATGTCATCTCCTTGTTGATAATCTGTACGAATCTTACCATTTGTAAGGAAACTCATCCCAGCCTTGTTGCGAATTCCCACCTGGCACACAGTTCCTCCTAATGGCAATGTGCTTGGGTGCACAGAATACGGTGCCTTGTAGCCCTTTGCTTCAGGGCAAGAAATGGTTTTCCAGTCAGCCTGAAGGCCGATTCTCTTCTATGACTGTAAAGACATTAGTGGCAAATACGTGGCTGTCAAATTAAGAGCCTGTTATGAGACACCACCTGAAAAATACATAAAAGCTGTATCTACATTATAGGGCAGATCCCCTGCAGGGCATCCCTCAGTCTGGATTCCCTGACAGGGTCTCTCTAAGACCTCATGGTGGGAAATGTGGACATGGATGTGAGAAGTAATTGTGCTTTCTGGTAGGTCCCCTCTGTGGTCATTGACAGTGGTCTAGACAGATGCTAAAAACTGCTTTCCAGAACAAAAATGGCCTCTAGAATAGCAATCTTGAAATAATTTCCCGTGAAAGCTTGTTCTGTGTGCTTCCAGCTTTTTAGCTATTTAAGTGACTTCTGTATATTATTACCGGCTACATTATTTTAATACTGTTGAGGCCAGAGTTTCCATGCCTTTATTTACTGAGAGTAGTCCTTTATCTTGCACTGTAAAATACAGGCATATAATGCTACCTAATGAAAATAAGGCTGTTGGAGATAGTTCCTGTAGTAAACATACTAATTTTTGAACCTTGTGCTAATATTATGTCCCAGCTGATCGCTGAAGTCTCTTTTTTGTTTTTTTCCCCTGTTGTTTAAATTGTCTGTGATGTTATTTTCTCCAAAATTGTCTACAAAATTCAGGTCCTGATGCTGTAGGCATGACATTGAATTTCTGCTGAAGACAGAGGATGTATTCCTCGTAACTTATTCGGTAGATGAGGGCAGAAGCATGATTTTGCCATAGATCTTTATCAGTATGTCTCCCACAATCAGTCTCCTGTCTTTGTTTCATAAGTTACTGCATGTACTTAGTGAGAAGAAGGCAATGGCTTTGTGAGGAATGCGCGTTGGGTGGTGTATCTGCAAGGGAAACTTTGTAGGATGTTAATAGCCAACACTGTTCTTGCCACTCTGAGCTAGGAAAAGAAAAGTCGAGGAATCCAAAACCGAAGCAAACCAGCATTTTATATTACAGCTGTGAAATTCATGGCTGAACCTAGGGAGGAGTTTGAGAACATGTGAGACATTAGTCTAACGCTTATCAGATCTCAGGTTGTGGACAGTTACTTGCCTGCAGGAATTGAGGCAAGGAAAAACTTTTGTCTTGTTTTCTCTCAATATCTTGATTCTCCACTCGTGGATGCTTAGGAAATCCAGGATAATTCAGCTGAGGCAAGGGGAATTAATGTGGCTTACAACTCAGATCTGGGAAAGAAGAATTAGGCCTGCAGCTGCAGATTTTAGGAAAAAAAGAGGTTTGATCTGAGGAAATTTGAAAGATGCTGTGTAAGAAGGCCAAATTGTAATGGATTTGAGTTCTGATGGAAACAGCAGAGCAAGTTCATACATCACCTAGCAGCACAGAGTGTTAGCATGTTATAAGTGGATTTCTGCACCTCACTACAGCAAAATACAGCTGGCACATTTAGCTCCATGTAAAACAAACCCACATATTTTGACCATGTTCTCCAGGTTTGTCCCTATTAAAATGGGGACTGGAGGGTGTTCAGGTTTTGTACAGCATAGGACTTCTCTACAGTGCTGGGAACAGTCTGCACCAAGCTGCAAACCCCACTTTGAACATGGAGCTTAGTTTCTTTCTTGGCAGGCTCTCTTCGTGTATAAAATCTACCAGGGAGAAGAGGGAGAGCATCTGCAGTGAAAGAAAGCAAAAATAACTGGTCATTTTAACTGCAGTGAACATCTATTTAAATAGAGCAATATTTTACAAAAAGTTGGCTATTGCCCCACACAGATCATTTTGGACTCTGAAACACAGAGGCATACTAACTAAGCAACAGATCAGCTGGTGGGGCATGGATCACCTAAGGAGACTGATGAAAGAGTCCCCAGGTGAAGAGGGTGGGGATTATGCAACAAAAGTGCTTCCAATAGGGAGGTTTGTAGAGGAGAAGAAAAGGAAACAGATTGCTTTTGAAAGGGGAAACTGGTTTCCTTTTCGCAAGAAAAATTTCATGTTGAACCACTGATCTAGCCCCAAGAAATGCTGAATTATGAAAAAGAATTCAAGATGTAGCAGGGCATGTGAGCATCTGCTGTTTCTCAGATACCTGCTTTATGTAAAGAGTCTGGACTCCTTGAAAAAATTATAGACTGTGTGAGCTTTTACTTGTTCCTTCATGCACAAGGTTGGAGGTCTAGACAAATTAATGCCTAAGGAATTACGGGGTCTCAGAAGGCAATACTGCTCCTATAGCCCTCATATTGCACTGCTGGGAAGGTCATAGTAACCAGTCTCTACCCAGCAAGAGCACTAGAGAAAGAAGGTTTTGTAGAGATCTAAAATGAAAACAAACAGCCTAAGCATTGTAGGACACCAAAACAGAGATGTGGCTGTCCAGCAGGCAGGATATAATCAAGGTCATATAGCACCTTGCGTAGCTAAGCTCTAAGAGCTCTAGCTTTCAGAAAAGGAGCAGAATTTTATTTACTTTTTTCAATACCACACATTTCAGCTTAAGCTTTTTTTCTTTTTTTAATCATTTCAGAATATGAGAGGAGTATAAAAAACCTGGTTTATGTATTCCTGTATTTGCCAGAACCTTTTTCTATGGGTCTGCTATGATAAAATTGCAACAAGATGTTGTTGTACTGTGAGTCTGAGTAGAAGATAACATGCTTTTCTTTACCGCTATAGAAATTGCCCAGTGCTAATTGTTGGGTTTTGAAGACGAAGTTTAAATGGTAGTGTTTGTGGTTGACAGGAGGTAAAAATGGCATCAGTGCTATGAGATCCACTGAAGCCAGCGCAAAACTTGCTTGCTTCAGTGGGTGTTGGGTCATGGCTTACATCATTCTTCTCTATCTTGGTAGGAAGTTGCCTCCCTGAATGCATACTGCTGTTCATTTTGTTGGCCAAGGAATGTCAGCTACTACCCTTCCTTTGCATGCAGAGTATTGCTCTTCTGCATCAGATCTAGTCAGGATGGTTCTTCTACTGCTCACTTACTGGAGCTCCCAGAGGATCTTCTCATTTCTGTTATTTCCAGTTCGTTCCCAACACTCACTGCAGTTATCTCCAGATAATCTCTTTCTTTCTTTTTGAACCCCACAATAGAAGTAAAAACCTTGTCTTCAGATGGGTCTGCTAGTGTAAAAGTAAAAAGTGTAAAAGTTGTCTGTGCTGCTCCACTGATGTGTAAGGAATCGCTACATTTGCAAAGTACCACTTGTTATATAACAATTGTTTACCTACAGCCACAGATGTCCTAAGTGGTTTCGTAAACATTATATGCATGTGTACATACAAAACCCACTCTTCATATGAAGGATATTAACATTAACTAACTTACTTGCTAAGTTTCAGTTATGAGAATTCTCTCTTCTTCTGCCTGAAGAGAAGGCATAGTATTCTGACTATTCTGCTGAAAAGCACCATAGCTTGATTTAATGCTGTTTTCTCTTTATTACTTACCCTTTCGTTTTTGTTCCCCTTCTCTGTTTTCCTTTCATTTTATCTCTCTTTTGTGGCTATGTACAATTTTGTGGTACATTCTGTGGAGGTTTGTTTCAAGTATTGAATTCTACAGTTAAACATTGAAACACTTACCAGTGTTATCTTTACTACTGTAAATACAAGAGGTAAGGCTGCTGAATTAATTCTGCTTTGGTATTCAATGAAATTCTGTTTGCACATGTACCCTACAAAGTCTTGGTTGTGACCCAGGTCTTCCACAAAATGTGCTGGTGTAGAAGAACTTCTGTAATTTTACTGCATTAATACATTCTGTGTGGGTTTTGGGGGTGTATCTGAAGATGCACGGTATTTAATTTAACAGAAAACTACAGTGAAAAGAATAATGTATTGTAGAGATTTACACTTTTGGTAGATACTTAGTGAAACAAGGTTGACACAAAGAATTTCTCTGACCAGTTTTGATTTTCTGACTGTATAGAACCTTGCTTGAAAATTTACTGGGCTGGTAAACAATTTTCTCACATTAACAAAAACAACTTGTATGTTGCACATTTTTTCTAAACTGGGCATTTGCATCTTAAATATTGACAGTGGCTTATTATATAATGCAGTCAAAAAATTAAACTGGTTAAAAAAGAGAAATCTAAAAGTCTTAACTGGTTAAACAACCAAACATGTAGAGCAAAACAAAGTGAAATATAAAATGTAAGTGAAACCTGTCTCTAAAGCTTGTAAATTGCCTGTTTCATTAAATTAGGGTGAAGTCATAGTCACTATTTCAGTATGTGGAGATGGGTTGTGATGAAGAACACCCTACTATTTCCTTAAAATAAGCTCTTCAGGTAACACTTCTCTCTAAAATGTGAGTCTTTTGTGTTAACTTTGATAATTTCTTTGGTCTCCTATAATGTAAAAGTAGTATTACTTTAAGTACTAAAACTTCTTCTCCCTAGAAACATCAGTGTCTTGTCATAGAAAAATGGTTGTCATTCATCTATTAAAATCTTTAATTGCATCAATAAATAGCCATCCTGAGTTTCTACACTGGAGGGCTGCTGAAATATAAAACCTCAGTTCAGTCTCTTGTGTTTAATCATTTGTTATTAGATAGTGAGTTCGGTAGTGTGCGTTAATCTGTTCTCTCATCCTTCTCTTAAACATTTTATTGCCTATTCTCTGCTCACTCACTTCAGAGACAAATCTAGGACACAGAGGATCCCATGGTTTCCAAAACTGCGCAGCTTGAACTGCGCAGGAGAGAGGTATGATTTTATTAGTATTTTTCCTACTTTGTCTTTTATGGGAAGTGAGAATGATGTGAAGTCTGTGTCTCTTGCACTGTGGAGTCGTTCCATGATTTGCTTCCTGGCAGCACACTGGGGATTTCCAAGTCTTGTACAAATCTTGGGAAGAAGATCCCAAGCGAGAGAATCTGCTTGTATCTCAGTTCTTTTCCCTTCCTTCCAGATGTGCCAAACCACCGTTGTTGTTAGTGAAATGGTTTTTAGTGAAGTGTCAAAATTAAACTATCTTTTTGATAGAAACTGTAGGTAGCAGTTGTATTCTTTTGTATTTCCATTACATCAGTCATACAAAGCACTTGTATGGCTGCAGTATCTGCTGTGCTGAAAGGGAGGCATCCCACTGGAATTGGTGGTAAAGAATTAAATCAGCTGAGGCTTGTTCAGCACTCATGAGCTGGTTTTCATACATTAAGCCTGACCTCTTCTAAAGTATAATAAACATGAGTACTGTAGTTTGCAACCCCACCCTAAGGTATGAAGCATTAACAAGTTACCCGCAGAATACTGAACTGTAGGCAGGACCAAGTGTCAAAGTGATGTATCTTCTGTATTGGTAATAACTGTTCCTGTGTGTGTTTTGATGCTTGCTGTTTCAGCATGAGTTAGCTGGAGCCTGGTGCTCCACAGTGCATAAGAGCTTTAAACAAAAAGAGAGTAGATGTAGATTAGATATTAGGAAAAAATGCTTTACTCTGAGGGTGGTGGAACACTGGAACAGGTTGCCCAGAGAAGCTGTAAATGCCCCATCCCTGGCAGTGTTCAAGGCCAGGTTGGATGGGGCTTTGAGCAACCTGATATAGTGGAAGGTGTCCCTGCCCGTGGCAGGGGGTTGGAACTAGCTGATCTTTAAGGTCCCTTCCAACCCAAACCCTTCTATGAATTCATGACTCGGGCCCCAAGATTCTTGTTTGTCTGTCAGTCTCTAGCTCTCTCTTCTGTCAGTCTCTCCTCTCTACCTAGCTGCTGAAGTACAGACAGGATGGAAATTGAGCAAAATTGCATCTTTCATATTAATCTGTTATGTGAGTGCCTGTTTGTTAGGAATGCTTGGGAATTTTTAACCAATTTATTAAAATTAAGTATTTGGCCTTGTATGTTACACCTGACCATTAGGTATGTTGTTAATTTTCTTTTTTGGCTTGGGTTTGGTTGGTTGGTTCGTTTGGGTTGTTTTTTGGTTTTTTTAATTCTTGGATTCCCTAGCACCCAACAACACAACAGTTCACCCAGCACTCATGGGGAAATGTGTCTTCCAAGTATTTTAGATAGGAATAGAAATACCAACATGAAATACAGTTGGGTTATGCTGTTTTTCATATTCTTTAATCTGTAATTCCCCTACAATAGCGTTGTCTCTTCTTTATGGTGTCTGCTAGAGCTTTTGAATTTAAAAATACATTGACTTTAAGGTTTCCTATTCACCCATTCCTCCTTAGCCAGCAAAGTTACATCTCTCAATGCTCCACAATTGCTTGTTGTGACAATAAATAACCTCTCTTCAGTATTAGATAGTATTTAAAAATAGTTTCTACCCTCCAAATAAATCCAGTTTCTAAGCTTCCTCAGCATCGTATGCTGCTCTTTGAAGTTACATGTACTATGAGTTTGTTCAGTCAAACGTGAATATCAAAGATTGCCCCTTCACAGGAATTGCATGTCAGAGTTTATACGCATTATTAGAGTTCCACAAAAGGGAATTTACACTGTAACAGAGAAACAAGAAGACTCAGCAGGACACTCAGCAGTCCATTGAAAAACAGTGCCGGAGTACTACGGCCAACAGGTTATATGATGCCATCTCTATCTTGCTTTTTTATTCCTGCCTGCCAGGGTAACCACTTTTAATAGGAGGTCAGCTGTGACAAGTGACCTTGAAGTGATAGTTTGTAGCAGTAGTCCATTTGTCTGGAACTCTTTATTCTGCCACAGACCTGTTTTTATAGGTGCAGTTTATAGACTTTTAGATTCAAACATTCTCCCTATACTGCTGCACATATTCAGACAAAAATAGGCTTTAGAGTTTCATATAAAGTATTACAGTCCCTTTGAGGCTAACATACATTTTGCTACACATGAAGATATGCCCCAAGAGTGCTATCCAGTGTGCAGCATGGCTGGCAGAGGCCCTAGGGGAAAGAATAAAATGGGACTCCTTCTGTAAATGGCTGCTACTGTTCTTCCCATCTGCTTCTGGGGCCCTTCAGCTCCTGAGCTCTTGTGAGGTTACCCAGTCTTTACACTCAATAGCTATTTTCTGTGTGGTGCTGGGGGGAGAAAAGGAGGAGGGGGACAAGCTAGTTAAAAATTGGTGGATGTCCTGTTAAGAGAAGAACAAAAACTCTCTTACAAAAACCTAAAGTGAAAAGGTAGAATCTATTTGCTTAGTAACTCCAATATCTCTGCTTGTTTATATTGCTTTTCTGTTGTATGGTGTTGTATTATTTATAGTAGTGGCTACAAGGTGTTTGAGAGAGAGATGGGAGTAGGAAAAAACAGCCCACTAATGTAATACATCCCAGGCTCATTAGCATCTTGTTTTACTCTAATGCAGCAGGTATGTCTGCCAAATGCCAAACTTGGCCCACTACTCTAAAATATAAAGTTGAGTAGCTAAGCTTCTAGATCCTGACTGTGAATTAGAAAAATGTAAATGACAGCAAAGGTAATTGCAGTAGACTAATGCTACTGGTATTAAATAAGAACGTCATGCTGTAGGAAGCCACATGCTGAGTGTCCAAATAAGTTGCTTTTTCCCCACCCCACCCCCGCTTTTTTTTTTCCCCTCTCTCTCTTGCTTTGTCTCTTCCTGGTCTTGAGAACTGGAAGTTCTCACTGAAAAGGTAATATTTGAAATCCATATTCATATCAAGTTCTGATATAGAAGCAGCTGCCTTTAAAATGGCTCTCAAACACATTTTTAGTGAGCTGTGCTTGCTAAGCATTTTCTGATACTGATATCATTAGCATAAAAGAAGGCTGATTACCTAAATTCGATTGGTTCCCCCCTTAAATTGAAAAGAAAAAATATTACAAACTTTTATTTTTTAAAAAGAAACTACATAACTGGTGTCTTATAAAGTTATAATTTGTCTTTATGTCACTTTCCCTCCTGAAGCAGAAGTAGGCCTCACAACACATCTTGTCATCATAAGTGATTTTTGTGAATTTTAGCAGGAACCTGGTTGCTTCCTACAAGCAGCAACTTAACTGCATTTCAGCCATCAGTCAGGGAATGCATTTCTCTTAGATTTTTGAAAAACACTCCTATTTGTTTAACCTTTCCTCAACTATGACAGATTTTATGGTATATAGCATACAATTCAGTGCATTATTCTGTTCAGCCCATTTTTGTTCGTACACAATTCTGAGGGGATACAGTACCACAGATAACATACTTAGATGTTTACTGGGTTTATATGAAAAGCAGTTACAGGTGGTGGCAGGCTGTGGTAAAGAGGTGGAACACCATAGATCAAGAAAGATGTTCTTGTCTACAGGCAGAGACCACATACCACAACAGGTTTCACAATATGTCACCAAGAGTCAAAGTACATATGGTACAAATCACATAGATATATTCTTGGAAAAACTGCCAAAGCACAGATGACTGCTCACTGCTGGTTTGTTGCTGCTCATAGAACGAACAAAGCTAAGAGACTAGATATTGTCCTTAAGTTATGGGAACATGTCAGAGAGAGTAGCTTACATAATTAGGACAAATAAACCTTTATTTCTTTCAGTAGCAACTCCTGTGAACTCACATTCCATGCTGTAAAATTTTTTGCTCCAACATTAGAGGTTTCTCCCCATAGAAATATTCAACACAACATTACATTACATGACAGATCATTGAAAGCATTTTGTTTTACTGAGTTGCAAATACCTTGGTTTCTAAAAGTAGCTTGGTATTCTTTTTCTCTGTTACCAGCTTCTCTCCTCTGTTTGGGGGTCTGAATTCTCAGAGGACTTGTAGAAGCCATGAAAGTGAGCTTCATATAGTTTGCATGCTGTATGCAAAGTGGACTCAAATTAGACTGGATTTTTGCGCCTTTTAGTCGTTTTCTGTATATGTAGGAATACGTTCAGAGTTAAGCAAAATAAGAGGAAGACCTTGGTTGGCCTTTGAAAACAAAGTTGTATAGAGGTTAATTATTTGTGTGAATTTATATGGTACATGGTTCAAAGGGAAAATCATGTTTTGCCTTTTTTCCCTGCATTTGTTGCTCATAAAGTACCTAATTTTACCACACTGTACCAATGTTTTCCCCACAGAAGAAATGTTTCGCTAGATAATTTTTGCTGATGTGTATATGCACAGCCTGAGAACAGTAGCTTTTTAATTGACACAGTTGAATGCAGTACAGATAATAATTGCTATTTCAACTGCTGTTCTCATTCTTAGCTATTGTTTATGAATGTAAGATTATTTTAAGAACCTGAATATAAAGGCCTTTATCTGAAGACTCTAACTATTGATAGCACATGCATGTGGAACATATTCTAGAAATACCATGGCACTTCACGGATTTAGGCACTTTATCCCACTCCCCTTGAATTCAATATTAAAAAAAATACAAAGATGTTGGCTAGACAGAGCAAAACTCACACTGGCTTCTGTGGAAGAAGAAACATTTCTGGGCATGCAGCAGGATCAGGGGGAGAGAGCTGGATCTCAGAGGTCACTAGAGAGCTTAGAAATTGCTGTTACTTGAGTGCAAATGACAAACAATACTGTGATTACCAGCATCTAAAATTTATTTCTTCTGGTACTAGACACAGCATCTGCTTAACACATTAGAGTAGCGCTGTGCAGTGTATACATACAGAACAGAATATGCGGAATAATTTATTGATGCTGGAGTGCTACAGGCCACTGGTAAATCATAAATATTCTGCTAGTAGCATATATGCAACTATCTTTGACTCCAGCCTATGACATACTTTTGAGTAATCTGGAGCACAGGGCTTTGAAACACCCACTTCTGAAAGACTGCATGTTGTTTTCCTCAGCCTCAGACCATGATTGTCCTCATTACACTGTAGGCAAGGCTGATGCATGTATTCAATGCCTTCTCCATCCTCTTCCTTTTCTTTCCAGTAAGAGTCATTGATTATTTCAGTAGCCCAAAACGTTGCTAAGTGCCAGTTATTTACACTTCTTTTTTAAGCCTAAGCTGTTCAATTGTGCCAATCTTAATTTTTCCACAAGTGTTACTCTTCAACCAGCTGGTTACCCTCTTAGTTGCATTTCTATCTACCTGTTACTTAGCTGCTGTGCCCCTGCAGTGTTTGAAACATTTCACACCCTAAGTAATATTATGGTCATCTAAAACATAATTATACTTTACAAAGCCAAAATTCTTACCCATTCATATTAATGCTATCTAAAAGAATCAAATTGCTCTTCAGAGCTAATGAGCTTTTTCTTACTTTGGATTAAAATAAAAGTTTTAATACCATCTAGGAGAAACAAAAGCAGAAATAAGTAGGTATGAGATCTAAAATTCTGTCTTATTCTCTTTCTGTCAGTCAGGCACTGCAAATGCTCTCTTTCTCTTAAGCTGAAGAACCTCTATAGTAGGTATAGCATTTTTGTTCCATTACAAGGTGAGTTTTGGAGGTGCTAGGGGTCTAGGTGGAGCTATGCCAGAGCAGTTTTGAGCTGAACAGCAGTTTCTTGAGAGCCATCATGAACTGATGGGAGGAGGTAATCCACTGTATAATGGCTGATGCTGAAGTTGGCCTAGCCTGAAAAATCAGGAAAAAAAAATAATTTAATGATATGCCACACATACCCCTTTGTACAGGGGTACACTTGTCTAATGTAGTCAGATGACTATAGCCAGCACCCACACAACTGCTCACTTGCCCCCTCTGCCGTGCCCCCAGTGGGACGAGAGAGAATAGAAAGAGCAAAAGCAAGAAAACTTGTGGCTCAAGGTAAATACTGTTTAGTAGGTGAAGGAAAAGGGAGGGGGGAGGAAGGTGGAAACAAGCGAAGCAAATGAGATTGTCCCACAGGCAGACTGATGCCCAGCCAGTCTCCAGACAGACACTTTGGAAGCCAAAAAGCCCACCCTTTTTTTCCTCCACCCATTTTTTTTCATTGCTGAGCATGACATTACATGACATGGAATAGGGTTTGTGTCCCCTCCCAGCACCTTACCCACCTCAGCCTATTTGCTGGGAGAGGGGCAGAGGGGGAAGAAGAGAGGGCCTTAAGCACTCTTCAGCAGTAACCAAAACATGATGCGTTACCAGCACTATTTTAGTGACAAGTCCACAATACAGCACCACAGGGACTACTATGAAGAAAGTTAACTGCATTCCAGACAGACCCAAGACATCTGTATTTATAAATCCTGTTCAGATTCCCTCAAGGAATCCTCATGGAAAGATTTCTTCATCTCACAGCATACACAAACACTAGATGTTACTTAATGATCTTCTACCTCCTCTCTCTGCTACTGGCTTGTCTGCTAAGGGAGCAGTAATTTAGTAACTACACTGAAAGTTCAAACAGTGCAATTGTCATCAAGTGAAAGGGAAGTTCTCTGGAGCATGGTTATCATTTTGCCCAGAAATAATTAAGAAAAGAAAAATTCTTCTCCTGCTAGATTGAAAAATTAACCTGTTGGTGAGATGGGAGTGCTTTTGTGGAGTTTGCAGTGATTGCACAGCCTGTCGAACAGCAGTGTATATTTTGTTCAGCAGAATCAGTGCTCTACAAGAATTTAAAGTCTTTCAAAAAGTCATGTGGGTGTGTGAAAAGTAAAGTAACAAGAATTGTCATTAAAGGAGAAATGAGCTAAAATGAGTGTGTGGAGGAATTTTATTTTTGAATGCTCAGAAAAAAAAATAATCCCTTGATGCTCAGTAGTTAAATCAGAGAAAAGCACAAATACTTAGAGAAAGCGAGCACAAGTTCTTGGAATGGAGACTGCAGTGATTTGATTTAAAAAACAAACGTTTTTGTATATACCAGTAAATTAAATTCTGTGATTACAAGTCCCTTTTTCTTTCTCCTGCAATAATCTTTTTCTCTCAAATCTGTAGTGGTGAAGGCTGTATAATAAATGGACATTTAAAACACAAAGACATACAGAGTTATCAACACACCAAGCTTTTACTTTGTTTTTTGTTTATTGTTTGTTTCTTAGTGGGGATGAATTTGTATAGAGGGAGGGGGTAGGGCGTGGGGGTCCACCATTCAGTTAAAAGTAGGAGTTTAAAAAAAGTTGCAGAAAATTTACTATGACTGATAGGCATACAAAGTAAGTGTGAAGTTATGTAGAATCATGATGCAAATAGAGATCAGTTCAGGAATGAAAGCTGGCTGATGCACAGCACAGTAAATCTACTTGTAATGAAGTTAAAGGCAGATATGCAAATGAAATGGTTTAGTAAGAGAGCCCAGAAGGAAATTACTTCAGATTACAATAGATTATTTCAAATGAAGCAATTCTTTTTGCTCTTATCAAAATATCTGAGTCCAAAGTTGGGTTATTCATTGACGTTTTAATTTGTTTAGTTCTTGATATACTGCAAATCATCTCTTTCAGTCATACATTTACTCCAGACTGATCCCAAAATCATTAGATTTTGGCAGTGGAGTGTTTCATGTCTCATTTCTTTTATTCCATGTAATCATCTATCTTTGGTAGTTATGTGCATTTATATACTTTCAGCACACTGATGTGAGAATTTGTTATCTTTTAGTATTGCAGAAAATATGGTAGCTGTTGGGACTTCTGGCAAACTATATGCA